>NW_024540397.1:0-130133 GCF_016647625.1 Suillus subalutaceus
ACGAGTATTCCACCAGGGACAACAAGAAGAGGACACGTCAGTAAACCCTCCCAAGAACTCACACGTTATCTACCACGAAAACTAGAAAAGTCGTAGACCGTGTACTTAAGGACTGGCAAGAAGTCTTATCCTGTATAGTTGTGTTGTCACTATATACACGTTGTAC
This sequence comes from Suillus subalutaceus, assembly GCF_016647625.1. Classification (NCBI taxonomy): domain Eukaryota; kingdom Fungi; phylum Basidiomycota; class Agaricomycetes; order Boletales; family Suillaceae; genus Suillus; species Suillus subalutaceus. The sequence goes on from NW_024540397.1 coordinate 167, forward strand.
ATAAGACCCTTAAGTAGCAAGACAGCGGCAAAGGTTCTGCTGCCCCAAACAGGAGAAAGAAGTCCATGGCGACTTATACTCGCCGCACTCACTCAAAGTCTTGGCCTTGTCCTTTGCCTGTCACTGCTGCCGCAGATACAGATGGTAAGTCTGTTGTTGATTTCACAACACTAATTTAACATACCTGCAGAAGATATGGACTCTGCCCTGCCGGCCACAACTTCAGGGGCACCTGTACTAGGCACCGTCCCTCCTTCCGCCGGCACCATCATTCTCATCGCCAAGTCCTCCACTACCGCCACCACAACTGACACTAGCGCCAACACCAGGGAATCTGTCCTTGCCCTCAAGGAGGAACTGGACTTGCTGAAAGCCATGGTTGCTGGCTTAGTGGAGAAGGTTGGTTCTGGGGAGAAGCTTCTGCAGCATTCCAATGACCAATTGGCCGAGCAAGAGGCTCGTTCAAAACTCCTTGCCGAGCAGTTGGATGATCTTCGCTGCGAGTTGCGCCTGCCAACACTCCCATTGGCTGCTGAGGTTTCTCTGCCCAGCAATGCCATTAATGGAGAGCAAGAGGAACCTGCTGAGTCGGTGTTGGTGACATTGGTGCCAGGAGAACAAGAGGAACCTGCTGAGTCAGTGTCAGTGACATCACCCCCTGGAGAGCAAGAGCAATCTGCTGAGTCGATGTCTTTGACATCATATCCTATGAGTGTTGGAGAGCAAGAGCAATCTGTGGAGTTGGTGTCTGTAACATCAGCTACACCGGAGTAAGGAACATTTCCAATTTGGCAAAACATTTTGTACAAGTAGATCAGTTTACAATCACCGGCAGTTCTTAGATATACTGGTATATCATATGGACATTTTGTATTTGTAGATACACAGTTGTATTTACATGTTCGGTGATGTACTGGTAGTTCTGTTTACATGATCGCTGTTCAGTCCACTAGGTCATAAGTTGAATACCAGTTGGCCTTCCAATGTGCTGGTTTAAATTTTGCCAGCATCAGCTTGGGTTTTTGCAGCAGTAAGATGTGCTGATGTTGCAGCACTCAACACCAGTACATGATATACTATAGTAGTACTGATCCAATGTTTATAGTGCTTGGTGAGTATCTACATGATGCATTGAATTCATCCCAACATCAATAATAGGGGAAAAAATGAGAAGTTGCAAGACTCCGCTATATCCCATTGTATGTCAATTGTATCCTGGAGCTGATGATTTGGTGAACTGTTATCTGTCGGCATGCCTACTATTGGCCACTTTATTTAAATCATTGACCCATCCGTCTGGTGCTACGAAGCCCACCCATCTATTGAAATCTCATTACCTGGGCCCACCCACTGTCTGTTGAAATCCTAGCCGATGGGCCCACTGATCTCATGGTATAACAACATATGGGCCCATTCGTCTATGCCCTATACAGGTATGGGGCCCACCTGCTTGTCAATGTTGTACCAGTGGGCTCATCCCTAGTGCAAAACCATTGGATTTGGGCCATCCGCTTAGCAGAGTGATAGCCATCTGGGCCCATCCATCCCCTGAATATCTCATGGTGGGCCCACCCCTTCCAATCGAGCCATATGTCAATGCCGACGGTTTGAATCACTGATGAACATATTTTCTCACCAGTGAGCAGTTCCATAATCACTGGTTCCTGATGCATATTTGTTGACCACATTTCTTGTGATCCAGGGTTTGTTTACCGATTCAAGTATCACAGTCAATCCCTGCCAAATATTCCAGGATTTCATCGCTGGCAGTGTGGCAATCACAACCTGGCAGGCTGCTATGAAAATAAAATGCTCTACCAGTATAAGTAAGTCTTGGCTCTGCCTAGCTGCTACACTTGCAGAATGCAAGAGCGTTCGACCCTAAAGGGGAAGCAAAGAAAGCAAGGATCCACGGAATGATGCTGATCAACCTTGGTGAATGATGGTGAAAGTGTGGGAAAGCAAAGCGCAGGAGGGTAGTGCAAGCGGTGTACATGCGAAAAGGACATGAACTGAGACTGATGAGAGGCAACTGATGACAATGATAGGATGAGAAAGGTGACTGAAGACTGATACTGATGTTGCCACTAGCTAGAGACTGCTGCTAGGGCCTATGATGACGAATACATGCATTGCATGGGACTAACTGCCAAGTAACATGGTGGTAAAGTAGTAAGGTGTAAAACGAACATGAAAAGTATGTAAGTTCTACCTAAGCGCTCTCCCAGGGCTCAGAGCCGAATAGGGAGCGCTCTAAGTATGCAAGTGAGGTAAGGTAAGGGTCCATAACGAGATAGGATGTGTAATATGCCAAATATAGTCAGATAATGGAAGGGACATACCAAGGGACTGGTTGGACAATGGATGGATGCTCCTGGATGATGCGCAACGCAGTGCGCTTAAGCATGCAAGGCGTGCGCACGGGAATGCTGCGCATTGTGCGGGAAAGTATCGCGCCTGTGGCGCGTTTCGCGGGAAAGCTGCGCATGATATGCGGAATGACCAGAGACATAGTAGAAGTCGGATGTGGATGATGGTGCAAGTCGTGCCATGAAACACCAGTTGTCAGAATTTGTAATATGGGCCCATAACAGCCTGCAGAAATGTGAGTCTCTACACCAGTTGTGAGCTCTGTGAGCACTTTCGCATCTGGGGCTGTACATTCTGTGAGCTCTGTTGCTACTTTGGGTGGCTGTGGGAAACTGTCAAAAATTACCATATCTGTGAAGAAATTTCTAGTTTGCAGATGTTGCAAGTTTTCTGTAAATGGCTTGTTTCGATGTTCTGAATCAAAGTTCTGATCAAATAACTAAGCTGAGACTGCGGGTTATGACTATAAGTGATGGCTAAATGCTAAAGCAAAGCTGGGATGACTCAAATCTGCTCTGTTCACCACAATGAGGCAGGGCCAAGGCTCTGCTCTGAGATTGCTGTGTGAATGGATGGATGATGTACTACTACAAGATGTGTGCATGTGTGTAGGCTATCTGGCTAAGCTATGGAGACCTCCGAGAGCCTAAGTCTATGGACTGCTGCCTTGGGACCCCTGGTCCACCGTCCCCTGCACCACATTTTCAAGTTGGCTTCGGCTCATTACCCCCAGTCTCATGGCCACCTGCAGGACTTGAACACACATGGGATACTCCCCGTCCTCCATCGAACTTACAATATCAATCACACCCATCAACTACTAATATGTCCCATGAATCTTACACACCACCTACTTACTCCTTTGCAGCATATTCTTTTGAAAATTTCATACCATACTATCCTAGTCACATCTGAATAGTTCCTACAGCCCTCACAATTTTGTACGGTTCATAATGCACATTTGATTAAACCTTTCTAAATGTTTAGCTTTTAGTTACAATCACAAATGCCACAAGGCCCGTGCACTTGAATGCTGAACGGCGCTGTTAGTGAATGCTGAGCGGAGCTTGTTTTCAGCAGATGTGACATTGTGTTACAATTGTGTTATATTGTGTGACTGTCCAAACCAGTGGTTGACTGAAGTTGTGATATATCTCCAACAGTAGCTCAAAACAGCTCACCTAGCTCTCCCTCCCTCTGACACGTCATGTGACCTCATGTGACTTATCAACAACACTTTGGCAATGCCAGCGCCGTGAGTCGGCGATGGAGTCAGACTGTCAGTGGTGAGTGCTTGCTGTGGGCAACAGGCTACAGCGAGCTCAAGTATCAAGTATTATAATATTTTTTGTAGTTTATTCACTTCATGAATGAACAGTGCATAAAATTATGTTTATTGCATTAATTTAATTGATAATAACATGCATATATAGTAAAAAATGTGAAGTTAAGAGCCTGGACAGCTGCCATTTGTAATGCAGTTTGTTTCTCAGTTTGTTTCTGTATGTGGCATGGCACTGATGTGACATAACAGTGACCGGCAGTGACTTTGTGTGACGATCTCAAATGCCCACTCATACCTCACTTTACCGCTACTATGGCAAAGAAGAAGACTACTGTATGTTCAGCAAACAATGTCGGGGCCATACCAGTCACTCACTGGACCACCGAAGAAACTTCCTGCCTTCTTGAATACTTCATAGCTCATTGTGCCGAAGGTGGAGATGGGATGGGATTTAAACAGACAACTTTTACCGGTGCATCAACTCATATGCAAGAGCCGCTGGATGGTGTTTCGAACCATGTAGCTGGACCTAGCAGGGACTCACTATCATGCAAGAACAAGTGGATCAGTGTACATTCTCTGCTCATGCTAGCACAATTATTCTGATTGCAGCTCACACAGTGCAAAATATATATATACCGCTATTGTCGACATCAAATCTCAATCAGGCTTTTCATGGGATGATGAACTTGGTGCAAATATTGTTCCTGCTGATGCTGCTTGTTGGACAGCATTTGCAAAGGTGCGTTTCAGTTAGTATGATACAAGTATTGATCTAATTATGCAGTTTTCAGTCATGTCCTGATATGAAACCATTTCGCAACAAGGGCTGGGAACACTTCCATGAGATGGATGAGCTTATGTGCACACAACCCTCTCGTGGCACCAATGCCTTCCATGCTGGGCACGAGACGTTCAAGTCTGAACAAGCACTTTCTGATGATGGCCAGGTCAACGGAACGCCCAAGGATACCCAACCTGTTGTGGAAGACGAAGCAGAGCAGCCAGGTGAGCATGTTGAGGAGCTAGAGCGAGCAGCGGGAATGGTCAGTGACAAAGAGAAGATGGTTGATGACAGAGAGGTACTGGTAGGGGCTGAGGATGACAATGAAGATGATATCATTCCTTGGAAAATGACTCCTGTCAAAACCATTGTCAAGCGCAAGTTTCGGTCTTCGACACCCTCCCTTATCGCCTCTGGGTCTAGTACTGCGGCCTCAGGCTCTTGTCCTCCATTGAAACGCCAGCGTGTTAGTGGATCAGTGGGTGCACTCTATGCAATCAATGACCAATTTTCAGCATTCAGTGACATCTTCCAAGCCTCATCACAATCACAGTCATCCTCATCTATTCTATTATCACCTCAACACAAGCAGGCGGCCATGCGACGGGCACAACAGCTAGAAACACACCTTGATGATGATAGCATGGCGGCACTTATTGAAGCATTTCAGGTGGATGTCAGTGCCGCTGATGCCTATATGGTCATGATGGATGACGGTCCAAGGAAGTCTTTTGTTGGTAGAAAAATCAAACATATTAACCGGCAGGTTCTGTAGACTTGAATAGCATAGTCATTTGTAGGTCTCTATATTGCTGTGTTCTGACGAGCGCAACAAATCCTACAGTAGTCCTCCCACATGGCAACTGCAATATGATCTCTGTCTTCTGTTGCTCGCTGCCTCTCTTCACTGGTTGGCTGGTCCTTCTGCAAGGTCACTCCTAGACTTGCCTGGATCAAGGTCAAAGACATCTTTATCAGCAAATTCTTCTATTTCTGTCGGATTGTGAATGCAAATAAAATTGTGGATGGCGCAAAGGGCCAGGGGGATGCGGGCTTGTGTTGACATACTATACTCTGGTGGGTGTACCAGTATGATGAACTGCCTCTTGAGAACCCCAAATATTCTCTCAATGCCATTCCAAGCTTGAGTGTGCCGAAGATTGTAGATCTCTTTCGATGTTTTTGGCCTGTCACAGCACTGAGAAGACTCTTTGTTGACCTAGTCATATATTGCTCACCAAACTGCAGCTCGGCCCCATTCAGCCAGGTGGTACCGAACACCTTGATATGGAACGAGGAGTGAGTCACATATCCCAAACCCAGCGTCTGCGAGATAGTACCTCCCTTCTGGAATATATAGGTCCGTGAGCCAGGCATTATTGTAGAGTGTCGAGTCTGATGTTGATCCATTCCAACCGCTGAGGACATATTGGAACTGGAGATCAAAGGAACAACAAGCAAGACAATTTTGGCTGACACCACCTTTGCGGTTTCATGATAGCTGCCGTTCTACTGCAGACGGACAGCATGCAATATGTGTACCATCAATGGCTCCAAGGGCACCTGAAAAGTATGGGAAGAATTTGGGATTCTCTGATATTTCCTTCAGTATAGGTGCATTGTTATCTGGAAGAGATACAAATCTGTTGTAAAATGGGGCCGATGATATGGCAAGCAGAACTCACTTGAAATATCTGATGAGGCTCGTGTGAGGCTACTAGTAGTACAAATATCTTTGCAAGGTGAACATACTTCTGTATTGTTGTGTGAGAGTGCTGGAAGCATTCTGCAACATGACGGCTCGATAATCCTGTCACGCAGGTGTAGAGAAATATAGCAACCTGTTCATCAAGTGCTATATACTTTGAATCATGTAGTCCACAAGCCTGAAGTTCTTGTACAAGCACATGAAATATGTCCTTTCTCACCCCGAGCTCATTTTTGATCCGGTCGGGATGTCTGTTGATAAGCTCTTGCACCCATGCCTGCCCAGAGAGGATTGAGGTATGGTAAGGCTCTTTATTGAGAAATGGGGTCATGTTAACAATGAGTACACCTATGATGAGCTGGACAACCATTGCCTCTGCCATTCGGAGGACATAGAACCAGTGGATTTTCTCTCTCGCTGCCAGTGGAGGCACTGTTCTTGTCCTTATGTGTGACTAGACCCTAACTAAACCCTAAGTCACTACTGTTTGTATATATTGTGGCGAGTGAAACAAACTACGAGACAAACTGAGTTACAAACAGCAGCTGTCCAGGCCCTAACTCTAGTACTAGTAGTAGGAAGGGTGTTAGATGGCCCTAAGCATAGGAGGGTAACATGATTCTGTTGGAACCATATGATGTTGCACATCAGTGGGCAAAAAATGATGAGTAGTAGCCTGAAGGACAAGGAGTGAAAGCACTAAAAATTAGGTGAAAACTTACCAGAGGACAACACATGTGGAATAAATGATGCAGAACATAGGTAATCATGAAATGCAGGTGGAAGTATGTGGATGATGATGAAAGGTATGGCCAAGAGGCTAGTTATCACTGATCAGAGGTTAGTAAAGTACAACACACTGCGACTCTGCAAGTGTTCATGGTTCATTCAACAAAGCCATGTGATGTCACGTGATGTGTCGGAGGGGGGGAGAGCTGGGAGAGCTGCTCAAAAATTAAAACCACTAGTGAATCACCCCATTGATGTATCCTATTTTGCTCTATAGTTACAATATATTAGGCTCTGTCTGGACACCAAATTCACTTGAGAAATTCAAATCGAAATTCACCTTTGGTGTCATGTGACTCTGCTCCCACAACCTTCAGAAGGAGATGTACAACATCATCATACCACCATCATGGACCATAGTATGTCAGATTCTGACCAGTCTCGTCGCTCTCTTCACTCTCATCACTCTGGAGACTCCACCAGTGGTGCCACAGAGTCTCAACTGAAATCTGTATCTGGCCATAAAGAGGCCGCTTATTGGAGGCTGAAAGAGGAGACCACCCTCCTTCAATACCTTTATGATAACAGATCTGGCACAGATGGCACCACCTTCCCTAAGAGAATCTATTCAGATGTTTCTGCGCACCTTGCAGAGCACTTCAAAAACCAGAAAGGTGGGGCCAAAACTAACTCAGCCTGCAATACAAAGTTTTCTAGTCTCAAGAAGGCTTATCATGCCACTCAAGCACTCAAAGTCGGTGGATCGTCATCAGGATTCACATGGACAGAAGTGGGGGGGCAACCATAGATCAGCACACCAGGCTGAATATGTCAAAGTGAGTACTGTGCTCCCTATCACTGCTCTGGATCCTAATCTGTTTTTTCAAGTCGAATCCAAATGCCAAACAATTCAAGAACAAAGGATTTGAACATTTTGAGATCTTTGACTTGCTGATGGCTGGCATGAATGCCACAGGAATTTATGTCCGTCAGCGTCAGAGAAAAAATCACACCAGCTCTGCTGCATCTGCTACCAGCATGCCCCCACCTTTGATGATACCTTCCACTAGCACTCGCCCTCCTGCAGAGCTCCACTTCCATGAGCTATCTATAGCCACCAAGGAGATTTCTGTGGACATGGGCCATCTTCCTGCATCATCTACTTCTACAGATCCTCTTGCCACAACATCACACGTTCCTTCGACAAGCCCACCCTCAGCATTGACAAGCACCAGCCAGGGCAAGTGCAAGGCCAGTGCACTGGATTCTGACGTCGATGCTCTATCAGGCAAGCGCTCTCACCCACCATCTGCGACTGCCAGAGCCCAGCTGGAGGGTAGTGCAGTGATAACATCACTTGTTACCGCAATGGAGACCATGAGTAAGCATCTTAGTGTACCTCCAGTTCTTGCGGCCCCTATTTCACCTACTTCTGACTTTGCATGCACCATTGAGATCATCAGTGATGCCACATACATATCTGATGACGACAAGTTGGACATGACACAGTTGTTCGTGAGGGACAAAGATCAGGCCACAGCATTTTTATACTTGAAGGGTGACAATCTGAGGGCCAATTGGGTGAAGAGGAGGCTTGGTGAAACTCGTGCCATGCACATTGATACCATTGATTAACTTGCTTTGTATACTTCTGTCGCATACTTGTCAAACACTATGATACATGCAAACAATTGAATTGATTGTCAAGATACAGAGCACACAAACTAGTAGTATAACTTCAATTAACTGGGTCACCTCATGCCATGCACTGCAAGATGATCTTCCCACATCTCCCTAGCAATCTGATCACAATGATTATCAGCTCTCCACCTCTCTAGAGTATCTGCTGGACCATCACCAAGTTCATTCAACTCATCTGCTCCTTCCTCAGAGTCATATTCCAACAGATCATCAGCTTCTTCGTCAAAGATGTCGGGGTCAAATCTGCGAACAAAGTTGTGCAAAGCACAGAGCACATTGGGGACACGTGCTTGGATGTCCATATGATACTCTGGCGGCACCTGAAGAATGTGCCATTGGTGCTTCATCACTCCAAAGATGCATTCAATGATGTTGTGAAGAGATGCGTGTTGGTGGTTGAATAACTCCTCTGGGGTCCGCAGCCTAGACATGTGTCAGAAAACAAAGTATTCAAATGAAAAAAAAAATTACCGCTGATCAGCCTGACACCACTCATTCAAGTGGTAACAGACACCACAGTATGGCACTAACAGTGCATCACATGTCCCACAGCCAGCATCCACAAGCAGGTATTTGCCTGGGGATATGACACTACTAATGGACTGTGCCCTCAAATGAGTTGTTGAGGTGTATCCTGTATGTGAAGTTGGTGAAGCCTCCTGTCAGCGCGCTTATTGTATGTGATGCGAAAGGGATATTAAACAGGTATCTTCGTACATCAGCAATGGTGGAGAGGTCAATGTCTGCCATGTCTGAGTAGACAGGTATCATTGGGTTATTATTCCTGCGATGCAACCTGCCTTTTAAGTACCTGTCGAATTTACAACGTTAAGCACCCATGTTTGATAGCAACAACCCTCCGGGCATTCCAGGACCCTTTTCATTTATCATTCTCGATACATTGTCTCGTGCAGTCCATCATTTGCATCTGCATAATGATATATCAGACTGACTAGTATTGCTATTGACTGTGCATCCATTTCTCGCCATCATCCCATTGCTTTCAGGTCTCTCAAGCTGACAATGCACTGCACTATGATCCCTATGTCTTCACATGTAGTGATTGTCTCCCCCAACATCTGTGTTGGCTTCAACTTGGCGCAAATTCCCAGCACAGTACTTCATCATCCAGTGCTTCTGACTAAAAAAAAAACCAAACGAGTGATCATGCAGTGATGTAATTCACCACGAACAGACATGAGAGAAATCACCTAGCAGCCTTCAAAAGTTTACAAACGAGTAGATTCAGTACACAATCAGAGTTACAGATGTGTATGCGCAACAGATCTCATACATAATCCTTGTGATCGACCAATTTGACACAGACTGAACAAGCCCACACAATTTCTATGTATTGTTCCCGAGTGAAAGTCGAGGAATGATCAATGATATGTCCAAGACTAAAATACATAATTGGCAATTAATTGCCTGACAGAAACTGATTCGCAAACCAACTTGAGTGACCCCGAAATACCTGCGTAAAATGCATGTGGAGATGACCGAGAATCCGTCATTCAAAAATTCTTGATCGGAGACCACCACAGCGACAGGATGAGCCAAGGCATCATAAAAAGAATGAGAAGAAGAGGAAAGTACTGGTAGCCATGATGAGGGCAATCAAGCGAGAAAGAAAAGGGGAGGGAAAAAAGACGGTGTACTGAATGGATCCCAAAGTACCCAAAATACTTGCATAAAATGCACGTTGACACAACAGAACTTCCATCATCTGGAAGTTCTTGGTCCGACACAACAAGGACTGCAAGAGAAACTAATGAAGCGACAGCAGAACATAAGTTGAAGATGAACTGGTAGCCATGAAAGGTTGTGAAGTCGGCGACCGGGACAAGTAAAATGGAGAAGCCACAAAACACACAAAGAACAACAAACAAAAGACAAAGGGTCCAGTATGATCGGTGTTTCACGATTGTGCACCCAGACCAGTACCCTTATAGCAACAGCCCTCCGGGCATCCCAGGACCCTTCCCTGGCACTTTTTGATGTTCAGCTTTTCTCGCACAATCTCGCCAAGTCAATCTTGATTTCCTCATTACATAGCTGTCTTCATAGCATGTTGTTAGTCAATTATTACGCTGACACAAACATCAAGACCATCATTTCTTCCTTCGTCTCTTCTGTACACTCTTCACCTCCCAGGCACCATACCATGATTCCCATGTCCTGGCAAGTCACTGCTGTACCGCCCAATGTCTCTGCCACTTCAAAGTCCCATTGTAAAATTTCCTTGTCTACCGTGCTCCTCAGCTTGTGTGGGCAATATCCATTTTTCTGATTAATCTGGACCTCTTCGCCACAGTTGTGGACATCCAATCAGAACAGATCTGTGCTAATTTTGAATCCTCTCCGTACGTATTTCATCAAGCTGTCTACCGCTGTGGGTACAACAACTCTGCTAAGGTGCAATGCAGAGCAAATGAAAGAAATAAAGCTCTAAGCTCAAGGTGGGAGATAGGGCTATACTCTCTCTAAGTGTTGGTCGAGGTGTGATGTGAATCTGTCATATCCCATATTCTGGACCTACGTCCGATGATGTTCCCACGTCTTCCGGACGCCTTCCGGATGCACATCCGGACCTCCATACCCTTATCCATGACTCCATACCCTTATCCATGCCTTCAGTCCTCCAGTCCACTATCAATTTGGATCCATACACCTTCGTACATCCATATATCCATACCTTCGGACCTCCGCAACTAAGCCTGCTTCATCCACCCTTGATCCTATCAGATCCGAGCTCATTCCATCTCAGACTTTACCTTCACTAGACTACCAGTCTATATCCATGATCCATATCCTAGTCTCGTCTTCACCTAGATCTCCAGATCCACTCATCCGATATCCAGACGTTTCATCTGATATCTCTAGACCTCTGGATCCGACCTATACTCATATTCGAAGCCCAAACCTTAAATCAGCGTCTATCTCCTTATGGTAATCCCCTTGACTCCGGACTTCGGTTATCTGTGTTTCCGTCTTGCTTATTGATCCTTGTACTCTGTTCATCTCCGAGTTCATTTACTTATGTTCTGTTCATACTTACCAATATGTTTCCACATGCTCGTACAGAGCATTTGTGTTCAGCGTGTTCAGCTTACTGATCCTCTCGAATCCCGTCCAGTATATAAACCTCTGTACAACTCCTGTAAAGTTTCCTTAGTTCGAATATCATCTTAGATTGCACTCATTCAACACAGATTTGCTCTCTCGCATCTTAGATTGCACTCATTCAACATAGACTTGCTCTCTCGCATCTTAGACTTCACTCATTCTTGTCTCGGACTTCCATCCATCTGAGTTCTGCCTTTCCATCAAGGCCTAGGGATGGATTCCCTAGGCCGGAAATCCGGACCTTCGGATTTGTTTCCTATGTTTCAGTTCTGAAGTCTAGGGATTGATTCCCTAGACCGAAGTGTTGCCTTTCTGGCACTTCCTGTCTTTCCGAGACTTCTGTCTAAACCCCATCTATCTGACTCTACCATAGTGTAGTCTACCTCTGTTTGTTTCTACTCCGGACCTTGTCCGTAGTAGCCTTTCCCCTCCTGTCCTAATCCTGTCTGCTCCTCCAGTCCTCCTAAACCTTCGGACCTTTGGACATCGTAACCTTTGGACGACGTGACCTTTGGACGATGTACCCTTCGGACGCCATTACCTTCGGACCTCCGGACGTCCTGTCCTTCGGACCACTCCTCCTATCCTATCCTGCTTTGGACTCTGTCCCTTGCAGCCTATCCTCTATATGTTTCTATCTAGGGAACTTACCATGGGAAGTCCTTCAGCACTCCACCAGAGTAGCTAGCCTCCGGAAGTCCTTCGGACTTTGTCGGATTCCATCTGGACTTCATTCTGAAATTAAGGGCACATACTCGGGTAAGGGGCACAGCGCACGAGCTGAGGCCAAGCCCTTCGGATCTGTCTACCCTTGAGCTACGGTCTTAACAGAATCGTTCGACCCGGGGAAGCAGATGGCAGCAGAGAAATGATCCAAGACATGCTGAATGAGCGCCTAAGGGAGCGCCTAAGCACGGGAAAGCACCAGAGTGCGCGAAGTGCTGGGGAAGCGGCTCTCAATGCAAGGTAAAGTCTATATGAAGTGGATAATGATTGTGGCTCTAAAGTGCGGTTCTATACTGGTGCTCAGTGGTACTAGATGGGTGGTAGTAGGTAGTAGAAGAGTGTAGTAATTAATGCCTCCTCGGCTCAACACAAAATGAACCACAGTGAGGTAAAGCGCTATGTAATAGCTACTGGCCCATGAGAAATGGTGCCATACAGTGTAGGTAATAATGAAAGGTACATGGATAGTAAAAATAGTGAACTACTACATACCTGTGGGCTGGATGGACAGTGGATGGGTGCTCCTGGATGATGGGCGATGCAGGGCGCTTAAGCGCGAGAAAGCGCGCAAGGCGCGCGCGCAGGAACACTGCGGCTGGTGCGGGAAAGTAGCACGCTTATGGTGCGCTTCGCGGGAAAGTGGGGCGCTCTATAGGGAATAGGTAGATATGATGATGGTGCGAGCCTGGCAGTGATGCCCTGTTGTCCCAAGCCATGATATAGGCCATATGTGGCTGTAGGGGCATGAGCCCCTACACCGCATTCAAGTTTGTCTTGCTTTGCATATATAGCCATGGATTCACGAATCTTTGTTCTCGCATGTCCAACGTGGATACAAGCACATGAGGGACTGCACAGTTATGTAGTTCATTATGCGAGCCCATTCAGTGAATTTACCCATCTTAGACGGGCCATCCCATGTGGGCCCATGGCAATAATTGTACCATGATATATGGGTGGGCCGAGGGTATATAGTATAGAGAGTGGTATAGGAATGTACTAGTATATAGGACATTATGAATGGTGAATCTGGGTTACAATGGAGACAAGTGGGCCGGATGAATGTGTACCCAAGGCAAAGGGATGGGCCAAGTGAATGTGTGTACCCGAGGCAAAGGGATGGGCCGAGGGTATATAGTATAGACAGTGGTATAGGAATGTACTAGTATATAGGACATTATGAATGGTGAATCCGGGTTACAATGCAGATGAGTGGGCCGGAAGAATCATATTTACCAGAGATTTGGTCAAATCTACCATCCGGTAGGTATGTCACCAGGTGAATTCATAATCTCACAAGCCTATCCTCTGGTACATCAATCATCAGGTAAATATATGATCCAGTAGAAGATGGGTGGGCCAGGAAATAAGGTGTGATGGGGATGGGTGTGCCGGTCAATGGGGTACAATAGATGCCCTGTTAGATGTGTACCGGTTGAATACTGGTTCAAATTGACCAGTTCAAGTGGACCGGTACATATGCCCTATTATACTACCAACCAGTGCGAGTTCAGGGGTGGTTTGGTTGTGTCAATTGGTTGATATGTGATTGAGATACAGCCAATACAAGATTCCATGCTACTTGATCAGGCAGGTGGATATCAGTTCAAATTGACCAGCTCAAGTGGACTGGTCCATATGCCATATTATGGACCTGGCCAGTGCGAGTTCAGGGGTGGTTTGGTTTTGTCAATTGGTTCATATTGTATTGAGATACAGGCAATACACAAGTCTGTACCCATTGATTGGGCAGGTGGATATCTGTTCAAATTGACCGGTTCAAGTGGACCGGTCTATATGTCATATAATACTACCGGCCAGTGCGAGTTTAGGGATGGTTTGGTTGTGTCAATTGGTTCATATTTGATTGAGATACAGTCAATACAAGATTCCATGCTAATTGATCAGGCAGGTAGATATCGGTTCAAATTGACCGGCTCAAGTGGACCGGTCCATATGCCCCATTATACTACCGACCGGTGCGAGTTCAGGGGTGGTTTGGTTGCATCAATCGGTTCATATTTGATTGAGATACAATCAATCCAAGATTCCATGCTAATTGATCAAATATAAATCGATTGACACATCCAAACCACCCCTGAACTCGCACCGGCTGGGTCCATAATAGGGCATATGGACCAGACCACTTGAGCTGCTCAATTTGAACTGATATCTACCTGCCTGATCAATTGGCATAGAATCTCGTCGGAGCGTGATTGCAGCTGGCATGGAAATGTCCTTTTCATCAAACATGTAGGCCATGATTTGATGACTTATTGATGCATGAGTTATGAGGATAAGGGTCTCGCGGACGCCATTTTGTCTTGGTGCGTAGACTTATTTGTTTCTCTTACTTCCCTGTCATTGTAATGTCATTATTCTTAGCCTTGTTTGCTCCTGGGTTAGTGGCCAGCATTTGTGAAATTCTGTCGTACATTGTGTCTATGTCTCTCATGCCTTGTACATTAATCTGTTACAATTGTTGAATATAACGCACTAGTCGTCTCTCACTCGCCTCCTGTACAGGATTAATCCCACTCCTGATATACCACCATAAAGTTCTCCCCAATTCCTCACAGTCTACATCAAATTCAGGACTATCGGGGATGTAACCTGTGCCATCCTTTACCACTAGAATATCTCCATGTGGACATCTTTGCTTCCCGAATATTTCAAGCATGACAGGATGGAATCTGCAGTCGTCATTACATCTCGATGTGTGATGCACATGGAAATACCAGTCATTTATGTCCTGTCTCCTCGGGAACAATACAAGTGGTGGCTGGGCTTCTCCTTGAGGCAAGTGATGCTCTATGACGTGCAATGCTTCTAAGTCCGAAATCGGCCGAGTCTCATTGATGGGATTAAGGTTTGCTAGCAGGAGCAAGAGTCCTTGTGTAATGCTGGTGGATATGGTAGTTGTGTCTGATAGTTTGACTGCGATACACGCTTTGTTGGTTGCTTCAGTCTTTAACTCTTTGCACATTTTCTTAACTGCGCTATTATCAATGTATCTTTCAGCTCGGATCTCTATCTCTTCTTGCAGCGTACCTTAGGATTGAGCAACCATTCGGGATTTGCTTTCTTGATCTCCTCATACATTTGGTGATGCGTGTATGTCCCTCATTGTTCCCTATATGCTATAGCTCCTGATAAGTCAGCTTCTGTTACTAGTTGTTCCATGGCAGTGTCAAGTCAGAGTGTTTTACTCCGATTTATCATCTTTCTTTTAAACACACGAAAATGTCTCATACATCATCAATGATAGTATACTTCAACCTAAATTTATACCATGTATGTAACACCATGTCAAATAGCTAATCCATCAATCAGACTCGTACCCAGAGTGTCTTCTTCTGGTGTCTCACATATATCTAGAAGATAAATGGCAAGCATATCGTACTGCGCACGAGAATGCCACTTATCTTCTTGTTTCTTGGAATACCTCGTCATTTTCATCTCTAAGAGAATCAAATCTCCCATCTTCAAATCAACCAGCTTCCAGAGAGGTCGTTCTGTTTGTGTCTTCAAAGAGCCTGCCACTCTGATGACATATACTGCATCAAATAATACAGGCTTTAATATTGTCAGTGTCAGTTGCGAGACTTTTTGTAGAGCACTTACTTCATCCTCACTGTCTCCTCCCCTAGCATTTTGCCACTTGATAGCTTGAATGATTTGTGTGGCTTGTTGGTTGCTACCTAGTAACTGGTAACCATCTCATTGAAAAATATCACGTCGCTCACTCGTTGTCGGACTGGACATCTTCGCGAGTAACAATGTGCTTTGCTGTGCCAGCGATTTGGAGAGTGGCATAATCATGATGGTAGCCTGCTTTTCCAGGTTACCAAACTTAGTAAACCACATCTTTGCAATCTGTCCAACAACCCAGATGGTGAGTGGTTCGTTAGTTGCTGGATTGCATAAGACCTTGCTCCGGTCATTGATGGGCTTATACTGTCCCCATGTCGCAGTTGGCAACAACCTTCCTAATGCATATATATTGGCCTTTGCATTGGTGTATTCTGATAGTTTTTGTAGTCGGCTGGGTCACATTTTCAGCTAAGGTAAACTGTCATGCACTTCACTTGCTCAACTAATATCTCATCATACTCCTTGATTTCCGTAGCATCGATCAAGCAATTTTTCAGGTTAGGAATCATGCTACGCACGGCCAATCCTGGTTGGACTGCTCCACTTCTGCGTTTGCTGGTTGTTGGCGGATTTTCCGGAGCACTTGTCTCGTGATTGAGCGTTGATGTGGATGGACTGTGTATAATGAGGTTGTTGTATAATTATATATAAGTAGTGGCTTACTTGATGCTTTCGTATTTGTTATCCCCACACTTGCCATTGTCTGTAGCACCACTGTCGTTGTCACCTCCTATTATAGATGAGGTCAGATATTCATGCACTCGAATGTGACATATGACTCCTCACCTGTGTTAGTGAGTTTGACTCTCTTGTTTGGACGTCCTTCCATATTTCCCTCTCATTTAGTGGCCACGTCGTTCTTAGATTTAGTCATGGTGATATGAGAAAGCAAGATGTCGATAGTCCCTATCCTGGTGGTTAAATACTCCTAAAGATACAGATAAACAAATGCAAATTGATGTCTACTCAATACTATTGTGCCGTCTGATTTATTCCGTGTCGAGCGCTAGAGTAATGTGGGTCTTCTTGGGTGCCCTCTCTTCTGCAGGTGGTGTCATGGCGTGTTTTCGATCAAGCGTCTTCTTGTCCTATTATTATACATCAATACCTTCCAATCTCATTGTGAAACATGTTAACTCACCAGTTTCATATGTTTCACATAGTTTGCGGGAATCATTCGCACAATGTGTGTGCATGTGAGAAAGCATCTCAATGTCATTCCTCTCTGGCGATCTCTCCTGATAATGAAATCCAGCTTGGCGCCAACATCCACGAAATCACCCTCAGTTAAGAGGACAGAGTCCATGGCTAAGATTTTGCCTGCTTCTGTCAAGTTCGCAATAGGTAGCGGACACACTATGCTCCATAGATTTTCCATGTGCCAGTATTTCCCTCCAGGACATTGAGCTTCCGTCAGTATTTGGTCTTTGGATTCGCATGGTTTGTCTCGCTGTTAGAAAGGACTTAGTATAGCCAACATTTTTTGGCTTGTGCTTACCTTGTTGAATGCTCATCTCTGTAGATATATGTCTCCCTTGAAAGACGTCCCTTGCATGGGCATGTGCAATCAGCGGCTAACATATTCACAGGCCAGATTCAGTGAGTTAATTGTGGTGTCCCACACTTTTTCATGTCCTCCCGAAGAAAGATTGATGTGTTGCACTGCACGAGTGACCTCCGTCTCATCCCTATTCAATGTTTAGTTTGGTTGACTCACTCAAAATGTGTAGCATTCCCTACCCAGACCAGTTCCTGAATCTATCTACACGACACTCTCACAAGATTCCTTGGAGGCACAGAGCAACCGGCTATACAACACCCGGTTTGGCATCTTGCATATTCATGTAGATGAGGAGACAATTCCTTGAGGAATCTTGTTTCTCGTGATCTTGATAAACATCTGCCCAATCGGCCATATCTTGTAAGGAGGGAGGAAACAACTCCCAAGACGCAAAATCATGGTCTCCTTGAAGTCTCTGAATCTCCTTTCTCATCGGAGATGGCCAGAGCTCAAACACCATTGTATCTCCAGAAGCTGCATCAATGCCAGTGTCAATGATGCAATTTATAAAAGTTGAAGACTACTGACCTGCTAGGAAAGACATTTTGATGTACAAAAAGAAGAGATGGCTCCAAGATATTGTCGTTATCTGAGATATGCCATGCCACCAACGTCATCCGACATAGCTTAGTCAGCTTAGACATATTTGGATTAAGTAAGTCGCACTGTGCCTAAGTTGATAGGACATGGTGAGTTTCTCTCCTCTTCGAGGCTTTCAAGGTGACTGCTCAATCATTATCATAGTCATTCTCACTATACTGCATGTGTCTCTGTGGCTTTTTTATGTGGTGTCACCTGCGTGGTATTTCCTTCAGTTTTGCGAAAGGATTCAGTGTGGCATGTCTTGTATTCTTGATATGTTTTGCTTGCCAGCAATCTTAATTGTTTCATTTCCTCTCACGCATCACCTTGTAAATCACCATACAGTGTCTTTGATGAGAACCATCGGAGGATCGCAACATTGCGCACACTGGAAGCGCTGAGGTGATCTCAACCTGGCTGGGCTGATATGAAATATCTAAAAATGCTCAACCAGTATAAGTGAGCCTTGGCTCTGCCTAGCTGCTATACTCGCAGAATGCAAGAACAGTTCGACCCTAAAGGGGACTGCTACTGAACACAGAACCAGATGAAAGAAAGACCCTTGAAGTGTGATGGATGCGCAAAAGCGCAAGAAGAAAAGCGAAGTGAGCGCGAAGCGCGAGAGAGCGCACTAAGGTAAGCGCAAGCGTGGGAACGTGAGCGCTAAGGCGCAGCGTTGTGCAGAAAATACTGGATAAGGAAATGGATAAGGAAGCGGATGTGCAAAGCAAGTGCAAATGCAGAGCGAGTGTTATAATGAGTGCGGATAAAGGTCTAGTATAGGCGGATAACAATAACCATTGGAAACACAAAGTGCGCCCAAGTGGTGACTACTACTTTAAAGTAAAACCCAATAGCGAGGGAAGTACAGCAAAGGGGAGTAATAATGATGGAGTAGTAAGTCAGCAAACTTTATACTATGGAAATCGCATCGGAAGCGGAAGGGATAGGAGCAATAAGTGCTATGAATACGTAATGACATGTAATAGCGCTGCAATGCTTGTTACAAACCACGAGGCAAGGGATATGACGTACCAATGAGGTGGATGGACATAGAGGGACGTTCCTGGATGATAGGCGATGCAGGGCGCTCAAGCGCAAGAAAGCATGCAAGGTGCGCATGCGGGAATACTGCGCATTGTGTGGGAATGTGTCACGCCTATGGCGCGTTTCGCGGGAAAGCTGCGTGTTACGTGTAAAACGACTAGGGACATGATAGAAGTCGAATATAGCTGATGGTGCGAGTCGTGCATTGAAGGCCAATTGTCATGAGTTGTGAAAAGGTGCAAAATGTGCCCATATGTGCCTGCAGAAACGCGAGTCTCTACAGCACATGACAACATCACATAGATGCTCTGCAGTGATTTGGCACATGCTAAGTCGACGATTACTTGTGGCAACGAACTTCCTTGCACTTTATAGTCTGTAAATGACCATCCTGGCAAATTGGGTAACTGTGTTTGCCTTATTGTGATTTTCTTCTCCTTCAGTGGAAATTTAAAACTGGAGGCAACGGGCAAGATCGGCACAATGCTCTCTTCTAGATCAGGTAGGTGTACATTGCTCTCAGGAATGTGGACTAAAGCACAAGCAGCATATCGATATCCATCAGGATCAACTTTGTACATGATTGATTTCAGTGTCCCTCTACTTCCATTCACAACTCTACAGCTTGTTGCAGTATTTTCTGTCAACATGAACAGCATCCCCAGAATCAAAGGTAATTCGCCGATTGCGTCATTGGTATGTGTACTCAACATTTTCCACAATTGTTTCTGCTGCTCAATGCCAACATGCGTGCCATATATCTTATCTCGCGCATAGTATATCTCAAATTGCTGATTTGTGTTGTGTGCAAACGTGCGTGCTTTTGAGTCATTGATTGCATCTCTCAGAACTTTCTTGGTGACAATGATTGGTGCATCTTTAAAACCCTCAAATTCTTCAGTGGAATGTTGTTTTATTGTGCTGAGCAGACGGCCTTTCAATGTATCATAATTGCTAGGCCAATTGAGATTTAGAGCAACCTTTCGGGCTTGTCCAACACAAATTCGATTTAACAAGTCAATATATGGTGCGTCTTCTCTGGCTCTCCAATTTTGTTTGAGTTCAACTACTGTATTAACTTGTCGCCATAGAAATGCACCATGAAGTGCGGTTTGTCCTTTGATTGTCTGAGTGGTTGAAGGTGCTAATTTTTTGACCAGTTTATAGCTGTATAATGCATTGGACTTCAGTGGACATAGTTGACCAAAATCTCCCGCAAAGATGATGTTGACGCCCCCATACAGTTTATCACACACTGATTCATCCCATGATTTAGCCTGGTGGATTCACTCAGATACTTGACTTAACAATTCTGCAGACATAAGGGATGCTTCGTCAAGAACAAGGTACTCAATTGCTCGCCAAATAGATTCCAAATCAGTTTGATTCACAGGTAAGTGACATTTTGGCAAAAATGTCAATGCATGTATCATATAACCATCAATCAACACAGCTGCACTGCCTGTGGGCGCACTCAAAGTTAGTTTCTCAGGTGCCCCACACCTCCAGAACATCTCAACAATAGCGTGTATCACATGGCTTTTTCCTGGCCCACCTATGCCAGTGATAAACATCAGAAGTTGTTCTACATCCCCTCAAATGAAATGCTCGCTGACTATCTTTAAGCTCATCTCTTGCTCCTCATTGTTGCTCAATTTAAATTCCTCGATAATTTCTCGTAAAATTACCTCTTTGTCACTGTCTGTAAGTTCAGGATTGTGATACACCGATGTGATATTGATATCTTCTTCCATTTGTTGCAAAGATATGACAGGCTCCTGTTCTCCTCTGCCACATCGCACTTGTTTGCTATGTGGGTCTTCAATGTCTATGCCCATCGGCCTTTTGCGTTTGCGCACAGCCTTCATGAAAGCTGCATATTCAGGTAATTGTCCTTGTGAATCGTCATCAACAAGAGACATGTCCTTATTTGTCCACATAGTTGAATTACTTGGAGATTGGCCAGGTAGAATGAACAATCCACCATCTTGGGCCGCTGTGATGACAAGATATGGCTAGGCTGTAGGTAAAAGCACCAAACCAAAATATATGAGTCTCCTGCTCTCCTAGCTGCTACTCTTGCTAGCAAGAACATTTGACCCTAAAGGATCTCTGACTAGGCTCAGGCTCAAAGAAAGAGAGTGGAGAAGGTACTCCAAGTCAAGGTAAGAAAACTATGTTCCAGGAGCTATCTGGTGAGCTGAGGGAGCTACAACTAGGAAAGCTACAACTAGGGAATGCTACTAAATAACCCAAGTGAATGGGGAGCAACCAAAGAACTGGAAACAAGGAAACTAGGTAAGACTGTAGAGTCCTAGGTAAAGGGAAGATGATTATGTAAGCAGCAAAAGTGCGAACCTAATCTAAGGAAAGTGTTAATAAGAGATGCATAGTGAAAAGTGCCTCTGCAAGGCTACAGAAAGTTTGAACACCACACCGCCCTTAAACAAGACTGTATATCCCGTGCGTTATTATTTGTTGAGACCAGGTGTTCATCATCTATTTCATTGTGATCTTCTTTTGTGTCAAGCGATGGGTCAGCGAACAATGCTTCGTCGAAGGCATCAATGTCAATTTGCGCATCCCCCTCACCTTCATGACTGTAGATATGTGGTTTCTTTTGTTGCTCCCAGACTAAGGTTGCATGCGCATCCCTAACATCTTTACACTCGTTTTCAACATTCATATTTTTAATGATCACTGATAAGTTAGGTGAAAAAGACTCTTGTTCAAATGCTTCGGACCAACTGCCTTCCTCACTTTTCAATGACTCCAACAAGCGTCAAGGCCTGAACAATAACAGCATAGCATGGCAATACCTTTCATATTCCTCATCTGATCGGTCTGGGCGCGATATATTATCGCCTATCAAGACAGGAATGACAGGTTTGCTCCACAGGTGCATTATGTGTGAGGCACATTGAGGATGTTCTAGCGCAAACGATGCCCTAGGAAGCCGTTTGCGACCTCGTGTCTTCACACAATGGTTCTCTATATCGCTTTCTTCGCTGCATTCACTTTGGCTGACTTCACTGTCAAGTATTTTCCCTCTCTTTTTGATGCAATTCTCCATGTATTCCCATAGACATAACTCAGAGAAAGTCGAATCTGTCGGCCATAAAGCATAATCGGTAAAGTCACTCGAGAATTCTATTTTTTCATGGGTTATGCTGACCGAGACTTGCTCCTTGTCATTTACTAAGTTAAGGGACATCCTCATCATTTTTGTCAGGGTCGTCGCATTCTTGCGACATTGCGTGGTCCAACCTTTCGATGGCATTAATGAAATCAAACCATTTAAACGTCTGAAAGGTATGACTGCTGTAATGATCTCCGCCGCCCACTAAATAACTCATGATTTGCTGATGCGACATTTCTTGTTTGCCCATCATTGCATTCACAGATTTAGTGATTAAGTTACGTTCCTTTTTGCTAGATGAGACATCTACATCCTTTGGTGAGTTCAACTCATACATTTTAGTTGCATAGTCTAATGCTTGCAGACCAACATGCAATGGGAGGTCACTCTTTGTGATGTATTCTGTTGTATAAAATATAGTCGCCTTCGCTGCTTTGCCTGATCCTATATACTGTGTATCGGTATTGCACTGCATCAGAAATAAGATCAAGTCCATAAAATTATTCACCCTTCCCCTCCAACACCTTAGTTCAATGGAGCCTGTCTCAGGATCAATTGTTGACAATGCTTGAGTAGACCCATTGAGACGCATTCGACATGTTGTGTCATCTTTCTTCTCGCCATTCTTGACATGCTTAAAACATGTATTGTTATGAACATGCCAGTTGCACTCAATAGCTAGGTGGTAAAGAAAATCTGAAAATTCATAATTAAACGAGTCCTCATCCATTTCAGCTGCCTGGGGAGGCACTTCCAAACAAGAGTCCATCTCATCTGGATGGTGAACAGGCTTTTTTGCTTGGTCTTGAGAATTTTCAGTGAGCGGACCTATATCTCCAGGTAATTCACAACTGATAATGCTTTCCAGCCATGCGAACATTTTGTCCGTAAAACCATTCTCCGTCGACATCCGCTCACGCAAATCCGACGGACTAGGGTTACCTGCTATCCAGATAAGAAAATGACAATGCAGAGTGCCTCTGCTCTGTGCCTCCACCATACCATAATATGCCTTACAATGCCCCAAAATGCCAGGGCCATGTTTATATCTTAGGATAATGTCGATAAAAGATTGCATTTGCAGATCAAATGCAATAGCAGTAGCATCTGGGCGACTTGCGATGACCTTAGCCCTCGCAAAAGACCTCATTGTCGACCACTCCTCAATTTCAATGCCTGAGATAACAGGAATCAAACTGCTGGTAAGATCATGCAGATTGACAGTAGCAAATAACACTGGTGTACTAAACTTCTTCATTAGAGAGCGAATCTCATTGCGCCAGCACAACTTATAGCCTGTGCTACCTTTCAAAGATCTCGTGGAAGCATGCAGACGGCGAAGAATCTTAGCTGCCTTTTTCTCCTCTTTGGTCGACGGTTTTGCATTGGTCGAGTGAGTCCATTTTTCAGCCAAACTGGTGAGTGAAGGACCAATGTCCCTCAAGTCAGCCGCTAGATTCTTCTGCAAACTTGCACCAATGCGGAAGGAAGTATTCGTGCTAACCTCTCTTTTCTGCATCATGTTCCAACATATAAATGCAAAATTCGGATCTTGCATGAATGGCGAATCATCCTGCAAAAGTAGATTTTTCAATTGAGCTTCCATAGATATATGCTGTTGCACTGTGCGTCCACAATGATTGAAGCTGCCAATATCCCAAGGGTCTAGGTGTGGGAACAGAAAAGACATCAAACCTGGGTCATTGTCAGACAGAAAGCGCAAACCTGCTTGAGACAATAAAAAACGATTATGATCAAGTACATATGCAAGAGCATGCAACTTCATTTTCTCCCTACTAACTGCAGAGTGATCCCCCTTAGTAAATCCGACAGCTTTGAGGACAATATCACCATCGTCTGCATCATCAGGTGCAGATACATCATGAGGCTCACTAATCCCATCCTCACCCACATAGTCATCCTTTGGCAAATGACATATCTCGAGTGCTTTGGGAACACTCACGTCCATATCACCATCATGTTCGTCGAACAATTCATCCATATTTGACTGACTATACTCGACTCCACACTGTTGATACCAAGGGTTATTAGCAAGCAAAAAGTCAATCAGGGTCTTGACAATGGATTTCATCACCAACACGGGCCGCATCTGCTTGACTGTATCATGCAAAGGTCATTGCACATGACCACTGAAGATTACACACATGACATCACGCAATTCATGATGACTAGGAGGCAACAAATGACGAAGCTCAGTTGACTCCTGCAGCCTGATAGCGACATTGCCACGATTATACCGTTGGGAACCCTCTTCTCCATGCCAATTATACTGACTAGACGGTTTATATGCATAATAATGAGTAATCTGTGAGGCACGAGCGCGCACAATAAGCATCAAATCATATACAGAAGCCAACTTTAATGCATCTCGAATCTCCAAAGGTAATCTTTCATGGCCTTAGTACTGGAAATTGGCGAGCGAATTGACAGGTTGGCGCAGGTGTTTACAGACAAGAGCAGAATGGCAAGAACAACACATCAACAAATCAGAGAGTGACCAACAATCTCTCAGACCCTTTGGATACAAAATCGCCCTGGCATACAACTCAAAATCGTAAGTTTGAGGCAATGTGTGCTCAGGCAGGCAATCATTTCGCAATAGCTGGAAAGGAACCTTGTGAGGAGAGACACTGATAAGTTCAGAGACACACACATTATGGGCGCATACCACACACGCTCCTCTGCACTGGACATCAGGACTCATTTTATGCTGCCACTCCAGAATAATGTCTAACTTCTCACCATATGTTCGAATGGTAGGGAATTCTGGATCCTCTAATTGAGCAACCACAGATGGTGAAGACGCTCATTGATCATCTGCTCGCTTAGCACGTAAATGGCGCCGAGCAAGGGTTCGTTGAGCACGGTGATCAATTTCAAAAGGAACAGGCAGGACTAGATGAGATATATCGCACCTGGCAACTTTCAGATGCTTAAACATAATGAGATTAGATCCACATGAACAATCACAAGTATGTACATGCAACAAATCACAAACACAATCCTTGCAATCGGCAGACAAGACCCAAATTGAATGAACACGCACAATCTCAATGTATTGATCGCACATGAAAGTCGAATAATTATCAATGAGATGAGCAAGACTTGGAGTGGTCACTGGTAGGAGGTCGCCAGCAGGGAACTGTCTAACAGAGGGCAGACGAGCTCAAGTGATCCCAAAGTACCCAAAATACTTGCGTACAACGCACATTGACACAACGGAGATTCCATCATCTGGAACTTCTTGATCCGACACAACAAGAGCGACAGGAGGTGCCAAAAAGTCAGCAGGAGGACAAGGTGAAGAGGAACTGGCAGCCATGACACGAATAAACGAATCTGCAAAAGAAGCGTAAGAACAGGAGATCCATAACTATCTTAC
The DNA here is from genome assembly GCF_016647625.1 of Suillus subalutaceus. NCBI lineage: Eukaryota > Fungi > Basidiomycota > Agaricomycetes > Boletales > Suillaceae > Suillus > Suillus subalutaceus. The sequence continues at coordinate 25,982 of NW_024540397.1, forward strand.
GCCACTGATATGACAAATAACAACAAACAAAAGATAAAAGGTCCGGGATGATCGGTGTGACACTATTTTACACCCAGACCAGTACCCTTATAGGGTCCTGGAATAGGGTCCTGGAACTCAAGACGCTCGCTACCGGTAGAAGATGAAGATGCGGATCTGAGGGATGTCATGCAGCGTCACCTCACCAACGTTCTCAGCGATTGCCATGTAACTATTAGGTATGGGCCGTCCAAATCATCAAGCATACAAGAGTACAACAATTGAATTTAGTGAAATATGAATGGCTACAAGGAACGGATTCCAGAAGTTTGGTCGTGAGCACTTTCGTACAATAACTTTACAGCTTGTCGTAGTAGTGGTCGAGAGCTGGAATTTCGGGCTAAATATCGAGGGTCAGTCATATTACATGATAGCGTGCAGTCACCCATTACCTTGAGACCCTTGCGCACACGAATGCCCCTCACGAGCTCTTCAATCTTGCTGCCCTTGTCGAGAGGAGCTGATAGATTTCATTAGCATCAGTCTTTACATGTCGCACTTGCAATTACGCACATCCATTCATGAGCTCCCAGTGGTCGAATACACTCTGAGGGAAGGCTTGACCGGCTGTTTGTGAGCGGAGATCACTGTTGAAGCCGAAGGACTCCATGACAGGGAGGTACGCCTTGACGGTGAACATGGGCGTTCCTGGCCTCTGCTCTTCGCTGAAGACCTGACCACGACGCCTGTTCAACACGCTGTAGATACCACCGATGGCGTTCTCAGGACATTGGATCTCGACTGTGAATGATGTCAGTACCCGCGAAAATGCGATGCGAGCGGGACTTACCGAGGTACACCGGCTCCTGGAGACCAGGGGTAGCAAGTAAACATGCAGCGTAGCAGACACGACGGCACGTGGGAATGACTTGTCCACCGCCACGATGGATAGCATCAGCGTGCAGCTGTCATCGCTGCATAAGAAGATGCAATACAAGTAGGTATGAAGTATACATACAGTGACATCAAGAACGTTGAAGCGGATACCACGCATGTTCTCCTCGGCGCAGACACCCTCCTTTGTCGCCCACTGGAAGGCAGCCACGCAAGAGTCCTTGATTTCGTTGAGGTACTGCACACCCTTGGTAACATCGACGAGCAAGTTGGGGCCAGTGGTATCGGGGCCGAAACACCAGATCTTCCTTGCGTCGGTGACATCCCAAGAGAAGTCATCAGCGAGGATACGAGCACGGGCTTTGTAATCGTCACGGGAGTTAACGGTACCAGCCTCGATAGCTTTGGTGAGCTCCTCATCGAGAGGCATTGCCTTGACGTAGAGACGGTTGTGCTTATTCTGCGACTTGGACAAAGCCACGATTGAGGACTCAGCCTTGACAGTCTCACGGTAGCCAACAACAGGGTCAGATATCTTGAGAGGAACACCAGCGTGGTCTTCTTGGAGATCCTACAATAAGAGTCAGACTAACGAAATCCAGAGAGTAGATAGGCATTTACCTTCAAGCAAATTTCCAAATGCAGTTCACCAGCACCAGCAACAATGTGCTCACCGGTCTCAGCAATCCAAGCCTGGACACAGGGGTCAGACTTCGACAGACGCTTGAGACCTTCGACAAGCTTGGGCAAATCTGCAGCGTTCTTGACCTCAACAGCGACCTGCACGACAGGGGACACGGAGAACTTCATGACCCTCATGTTGTGTGCAGTCTCAGAGGTGGTGAGAGTTCCGCTCTTGAGCAAGAACTGGTCAATACCGACGAGACCAACGATGTTACCAGCAGGACAATCTTCAATGGGCTCGATGTAACGACCCATCATGAGCACCGTGCGCTGAACTGACTTGACGAACAAGTCTTCCTTCTTTCCAGGCACGTAGTTGGGGCCTTGGATACGGATCTTGGGGCCAGAACGAACGGTACCGGAGAACACACGACCGAAGGCGTAGAAGCGTCCCTTATCTGAAGTGGGCACCATCTTCGAGACGTAGAGCACAAGGGGGGCCTTGGGGTCGCAGTCCCTGATACCAATGGCAGACTCGTCATCCATGGGACCTTCGTAGAGAGTCTCAACACGGTAACGTTGAGCAGTGGCGGGGGAAGGAAGGTTGATAATTATCATCTCCAGGAGGGAGTCACCAGCGGGCAAGAACTTGCGCATGACGACCTTGAGGAGAGCCTTGCCCTCAAGATCTGACTCGTCAGACGTCAGCTTGACATCGAGCTTCTCGCAAATGGGACCGATTTGGTCCTTCTTGAAGTTCATGACGGCGTCGAAAATCTTGAAGATGGGCTCAAGGACGAACATGTTGAAAGACCGTTCAAGGGGTTTGCCATCGGCATCGGAGTTCTTTGTACCCCACTTGCGAGTGGCAGGGTTGAAGTAGTTGTCACCCCAAAGCTTAGCCAAAAGCTTGTCTTTAGGCACACCAAACTTTTTAGCGTAGCGACCAGCGAACTGGCGGAGGGTGAAAGCCCATCCATGGAGACCTGAACCGAAAGCAACGGTACCCTTGTCTGGGTAGACCTGGACGTCACCAAGGGCAGCGTCATGGTAAGTCGAAACGATGACGTTGACCGTCTCGATGGTACGCTGGAACGACTGGTACAAATCCTCTTTTGAAACTTGGAGCTCAAGCAGAGCACGGTCGACCTTGTTGATGATGACGACGGGTTTAATACGCTCCGTAAGTGCTTGACGAAGCACCGTCTCTGTCTGCACGCAGACACCTTCGATACAGTCGACGACGACGAGAGCACCGTCAGTGACACGGAGAGCAGCTGTGACTTCTGATGAGAAGTCGACGTGACCTGGTGAATCGATCAAGTTGATCAAGAACTCGTTGCCTGAAGTAGTATTTCATTAGCAAGATTTTGCAAAATTTAAATCGAAGGCTTGCCTTCAGTCTTCTGCTTAATGGTGTCGACATCTTCCTTGCCCATTTCGAAGTACATGGAGATGGCTGTCGATTTAATTGTGATACCACGCTCCTTTTCATCATCTCGTGTGTCCGTAAACCGCATGTCACCAGCTTTTGCTGCAGCAATGATACCGGCTTTTGAAACGAGGGAGTCGGTGAGGGTGGACTTTCCGTGATCGACTGCGTAAGTAATTTAGATTAGATTGATATGTGATCATCAGCAGGATCTCGCTCACCGTGGGCAATAACGGACATGTTACGGATGTTCGTGGGCTTGTCCATGAGCCCACGAATCTGGTCTATGATTCAAAGAATCGTTAAGAAAGAGATCGAGTTTTCTTGCACGATCTATGTGCTCACCTACTGTGAAGTTGCTATGATCATAAACGATGATTAGTACATCGGAAACATAGATCTAAGCGAATACGTACACCATCGTGTCTAGATTTTACAAGGATGCAATGAGAAAAAAAGAAAGAAAGGGGATCCTTTTAAACGAGTTGGATGGTGAGTCGAATGCACACCGAGGCCGTAGTCTGAGGCTCGTTTGATCTCAAAAGTAAAGTTTTTGGTCTTTGGCTTATCGATCGACTTCAGGGCAGGTCACGTCACCATGCTGTGTGACCACAAACCATGATATTGACAGCGATGACTAGTAGGACTATGGGCACTCGTGTAACTGGTTAATCATATCCGCATTTCCCGTTCACAGAGCAAATCTATGTAGCCTGTCCATTCCACTAGGCAGGATTTATCTGGTCTCCAGTAGATCTCAGTGTCTAACACTCGGTGCAAGCTGTTATCTCCCGAGCGTCAGTCCGCACTGCACCAGTGACTGGCTGGTCAGCGCAACCGGTCAGCCTAGTCAGTTCCACTGGTCAGCAACTGCCAACACCGCCGAGCTGATTCGTATCGTGATCCTTATCGTCGCAAAGTTTCCCTCCAAAATTTAGCCTAGTTTGTGAGGAAAATGCAAGATTTATGTACAAAAGTAAATACGCGACTGATTTCTATCACGTGATGAGTTTCGAGTCGATATGAATCATGATTCTAATTGCGGGAACCTAAATCTAGATGAGACTTGCGTTTCTGCACTCATCTCTCCTTCGATCAAGACGTCCATCTCATCATATTACTCTCCGTTTGTCTCTAAGAATGTCTTCCTCTTATGATGGCCCATGGACTGCACGCAAAGTGCGCGAAGAATTCTTCAACTACTTCCGCTCCAAAAACCACACTTTTGTTCCATCTTCTTCAACCGTACCCTACGATGATCCTACTCTCCTGTTCGCAAATGCTGGCATGAACCAGGTGCATCCAACTCCGTAGGCTTATGCATCAGAACTCACATCCTATCAGTATAAATCCATATTCCTGGGTACTGTCGATCCCAATTCCGAGCGAGGCAAGCTGAAGCGTGCTTTCAACAGCCAAAAGTGCATCCGCGCAGGTGGCAAGCATAATGGTACGCGTAGGTCCATGGAAAATACGGCGCTCACTTTAACATTGCAAGTATAGACCTGGAGGACGTTGGCAAAGACTCCTACCACCACACATTCTTCGAGATGCTTGGAAACTGGTCATTTGGTGACTACTTCAAGGTTTGGTGCTTGTTTTCCGACGGCTCGGCCTAGCCGACATTTATCTTACAGAAAGAAGCCATCGAATTTTCATGGGACCTATTAACCAACGTATACGGGCTGCCCAAAGACCGATTATATGTTACTTACTATGCTGGAGACCCACAAAATGGAATACCCACCGACGAGGAAGCAAAACAACACTGGCTAAGCCAGGGTATCTCACCAGATCACGTTATCGCGTCAAAAGGAAATTTCTGGGGTAAGTCATGTTTTATCATCAATGAACGTTGTGACTCATTCGCGTGTACAACAGAAATGGGCGCAACCGGACCCTGTGGGCCTTGTAGGTGCGTATCTCCCACTTCTTATTTTCCTCCGTTGATCTTCCTTAGTGAAATACACTTCGACCGCATTGGTGGACGTAATGCTGCACACCTCGTGGATGGTGACGACCCAAACGTCCTTGAGATATGGAACAACGTCTTCATACAGTTCAACCGTGACGATGACGGCTCACTAAAGCCACTCCCAAGCAAGCATGTTGATACCGGCATGGGTTTCGAACGACTTGTCTCAGTCCTCCAAAACAAGCTTTCGAACTATGACACTGATGTGTTCTCCCCGATCTTCACCCGCATACAGGAATTAACTGGAGCAAGACCGTATAGCGGGAAATTTGGCAACGATGATGTGGATGGTATTGATACTGCATACCGTGTCGTTGCTGATCACGTACGGACGCTTTCGTTTGCGCTGAGTGATGGTGGTGTGCCCAACAACGTTGGCCGTGGTTATGTCCTTCGTCGGATCCTTCGTCGTGGTTCACGCTATGTCAGGAAGAAGCTTGGTGCACCCATCGGTTCATTTTTCTCTTCTTTGATGCCTGTGGTCGTGGAGACTATGGTCAGTGAAGCACATCTATCGCATCCACTCGACCTAATTTATACCTTGCACACCAGGGTGATGTCTTCCCCGAACTTACGAAGAAGCAAGGCGACATCAAAGAGATCCTTGACGAGGAGGAAGAGTCCTTCTCACGTACCCTTGATCGGGGCGAGAAGCTCTTTGACCAATACGCGACACGTACGAAAGATCTGGGTGCTAAGGAGCTTAACGGCGCAGACATATGGCGACTGTATGACACGTACGGGTTCCCCGTCGACCTTACACGGCTCATGGCGGAGGAGCTTGGCCTCGGAATCAATGAGAAGGAGTTTGAGGATGCCCAAGAACATTCAAAGCTCGCGAGCAAGGGGTCATTCAAAAAGGATAAGGCGGATCTTGTGAAACTTGATGTCCATGATCTCGCTGCATTGGAGAAGAACGACGCGATACCCAAAACAGATGACTCGTCCAAATTCCGTGCGTGACTTCCTATCCACGATTTGCCCTCACTCAACCACCTTTGCAGAACTTGGCAATATCACTGCTACAGTGAAGGGCATTTACTACCACAAGGAATTCATCTCGTCATCATCTGGTATACCAGCGGATGCAAACTTTGGCGTGCTCCTCGACCGCACAAGCTTCTACGCAGAGGCTGGTGGCCAGGAGTATGACACTGGCAACATCGTCATCGACGGCGCGACCGATTTTGAGGTGACAAACGTCCAGGCATACAACGGCTACGTTCTCCACACCGGTTCTCTCAAATACGGCCAACTTTCTGTCGGTGATGAAGTCATTTCCTCCTACGATGAGCTCCGCCGCTGGCCGCTGCGCAGCAACCACACCGCAACGCACATACTCAATTTCTGTCTCCGTGAGGTGCTCGGCGACCACATTGACCAGAGGGGCTCGCTCGTGGCACCGACAAAGCTCCGTTTCGACTTTTCGCATAAAGCACAGATCTCCCTCCCAGAGCTCATGAAGATCGAGTCGATGAGCATTGACTGGATAAAGAAGAATGTAAGGGTATATGGCAAGGACCTGGATCTCACGACTGCGCATAAGATATCCGGCCTGCGGGCGGTCTTCGGCGAGGCATACCCGGATCCTGTGCGTGTTGTTGTGCTCGGGTACGATGTAGACGAGGTCGCGGAAGACATCAACAACCCAAAGTGGCGGAGCACGAGTGTTGAATTTTGTGGTGGCACTCATGTTGTGAAAACGGGCGATATCAAAGACTTCGTTATCACGGAGGAGTCTGGGATTGCGAAGGGAATCCGGAGGATAGTTGCTGTGACTGGCCAAGAGGCGCATGAGGCGTCCCGTGTTGCCAATTCTCTTAAGGTCCGTCTTGAGCAGCTCGAGTTGACAGAAGGCAAGGAAAAGGATACCGGGCTCAAGGCTCTCAGTGTGGTGAGTTATAAGCTGTCTTTCTTGCACTGTCTGTCGACTGATATTTCTGCAGGAACTTGGACAGGCAGATATATCAGTTCTTCTGAAAGCAGAGCTTAAAGACCGTCTGGCGACTGTTCGCAAGGCGCTTGATAAGCAAATCAAAGAAAAGGAGAATGCGATAAACAAGGCGGTATGCCCTTTTACCTGTTGTTCTTGTATGTCGACCGATACATTGACAGGCTTTGAACGCTCTGGTCACCTTCTTCGAGGAGAAGCCTGACTCAGAGGTCTACTTTGCCATTCTTGAGGTTGATGGTAATGCAAAGGCATGTTGTAACAATCATCCACGAAAGCTGGCTGTACTCAACATGATGTCCAGATCTTGCAAAACGTCGTTATGCAAGGCAAGAAGCTTGGCAAGACGGTCTACGTTTTCAGTGTCGACGCAGAGGGCGGTAAGGTCGCACATGCAAACTACGTTTCCGAATCCGCACGGTCAAGAGGCCTCGATGCTCGGACATGGGCATCCAAAGTGAGCGATATCCTCGGCGGAAAGGCTGGAGGGAAGGAGGATGGTGCTCAAGGTGTTGGGGTTAACGTCGCCGAGGTTGAAGAGGCTCTGAAGGTCGCGCGAGAGACGTTTTCAAGCAAGTATAACTAAGGATTTCTCTATGCAGTGAACACCCAGCTATAGGAAAATGCACTGTACAATGTACTGGGAATATTGAGGCTCTGCTCTACATTATGTTTTTACAGCACAGCCCCGAACACAGCTGTTTAGGGGTACACAGCCACCACGAAACGGAAGTTTCCCCTTTATGTATCCGTCTACCGCTCTTCCTGTCTACCCACATTCTGCGCTCTCCTTCGAAAGATTAGCGCCTCACGAACCATTAATATTTTTCTAACGCCCTTCTTGTTTCCTTATGGGTTACATTAGGCCAGCTACTCCTGGCTTCCTGATAACCCTCATAGCCACCATCTTGTTGGCTGTCGTATCCTTCTCTGTACCTCTCATAAAATCTGTATACTTCCTCAAGGCAAGCCTTGCCGCCGAAGGCACCAATGGTTACATCACGTTTGGAACCTTGGGGTATTGTTCGGATATCTCGGGGAACGTTTCGTGTTCTAGTGCAACAGTGGGGTATGAGCTCAGTAAGTCAACTTCCAAACCTTGTAGGTTTCATACTGACATCCGCCTTCCTTGGCATATGTAGACATCAATGCCTTGGTAGGCGATAATACGACTCTCCAAATTCCTACTATAGTTGTAAAGTGGCTCACGTATGCCCTTGTCCTGCATATCGTGGCCTTTGGCCTCGCAGGGGTAGCCGCCATCTTTGGTCTACTCGCTCACGTCCGTGAAATGGCCATGACTTGTTTCAGCAGCTGTATATCAGGATTTGCCGCTACTGTCGCCCTTACTGCTTTCGTTTTTGACCTCGCTATCTTTTTTATCGCCAAGTCCAGGATGAACAGTGTTTCAGGTGGCTCTGCTTCCATTGGCAACGCTGTATGGATCACGCTTGTCGCCTGGATCCTACTGTTCCTCAGCGGATGTTTCTATGGCGTTGGAAGGTGTTGCATGAGAAGGCGTCCAAAGGGTGACCCTATGGGTGGGAATGCATACGCAGATCAAATGCGTCTTGACGCCGTCAAAGCGGAAGTAGATCGAAAAGCAAGACAACAGCAAGGCGAAATTGGTTTACCGCCATTCCAGGAATACGATCCATCCCAGCCACTGAAAGCAAGAATCTCTGATGATGGTGTATTTTTGGACGAGGAGGATGGCGTGCCATTCCGAGACAACCAGAGCGTCTCCACCGCCGGAAGAGCTGGCATGGGGTCCTATGGTCGTCGTCCATCAGCAAACGGCTACGCTGGGGGAGGTTATGTGCAGGCTCCTCGCGGCACACGCGCTATTGATGAATATAACAACACTTCTCCATATGCGGCGCCGCCACGCCGGAAGAGTAGCACCCTCACTCAGACTACGTCCTCCAGTACTTATCCGCCAACATCTACGACTCACTCGATGTCGCCTCTTAATACGTATGCTGTCCCTGAGGCTGCAATCACCTTCCCAGCGCAAAATGCTTCCGGCGCTTACTATAGTGACCCATACTCCCCGCAGGCATATGGCCACGTGGAAGGTGGCTCTTGTGAGTAATAGCTTAGCAGCACTTGTTTATTTCTCACATGATTACAGCGCGCACCCCTCCGCAGCAACATGCCCCTTATAACCCTTGGGAACCACAGCAAACTCAGCCATCCTTCAACCCAGATTCATACAATGCTTCGGGTGTGATAGCTGCGGCTTCATATGCTACTGCACACAACCCCCAGCCTCCTCAGCGCGAGCGGAGCTATGCTGCCAGCACTACTAGTGTTCCACAGCCGTCGGACCCATACTATACTTCCAATTACCATAGTTCGACTAATATGTCGAGTTCTCCGCCGCCAATCAACACTACCGGTGCGTATGCGGCACCTTCGAACACGAGTGCTGTAAGGGGCCCGAGGGGACCGCCGAGCCCTGTGGTGATGTCCCCTCCATCACAGATGTACAACGACAACCCACCGATGTATGAGGATGGTCCATCGCGAACGCCTGCGCAGTGGAAGAATTGAATACGATGTGTAGTATCTTCATGATGATTTCATGGAGTTGATATATCTACTGCATATTTTTTATCTATGGACCGTATCAGATTTGGCTGTAAGACTTTATCTATCTCGATACCCTGTGTTATATTGCGAAATAGTAGCTTGCCTTGAAACAATAACCTAGCATGTGTGTACTAACAGCAAGCCATCTTCTGGGTTCTAAAGCTCATCGGCGGGTGTTTACCTTCGCTTTACTTGCCGTTTAGGCGGCTCATCGGTGACAAACAAGGCAAGGAAGTCATTTGCAAGGCCGGCAGCAAGGATACCAGTGATATCGCCGGCTGGATTGAACTGTGAGTTCCCTCATTCCTAAATCCAGGAGATGGATCTTACCATTATCGTATGCTGGAGCAACCTCGACGATGTCAGCCCCACTACAAATGAGTCGTCAACTGCTTGTGCTGGCCCATGAATGATGAAAAGAATCTTACACAAAGTTCAATCCAGCAAGACCTCGAAGGATTCGCTTGGTTTCTCGACCAGTCCATCCAGCAGGCTCGGGTGTACCAGCTACATAGGCGTCAATAACTTTAAAGCTGCTCTAGTGATACTGCGCTCACTTGCAGGTGCCTGACCAGGGTCTGTCAAATAGCAATAAGTACACAATGGTTAGCGATCAATTGGAACATCTGCAGACCGATGGTGTCGATGTCAAAGCTGAGGCAGGAAGCAATGAACATCAATATTATGATCAGCGACGCTTTGCTCGGGACACACCTCAGGTAAACAGGGGAGTCGCCGATGCGTTGTCGGATATGCTTGACGATCTCATCTGTTCCAAGGTCGTCGATATCATCAGCCATGATGAGCTCAAAGCCAACTTCTTCATCGTGTTCGATCAACTCAGGGCCCTGTCCATTCAAAGTGCGTCAGCTCGAGCTAGCTTGAGGCACGAGGAACGCCCTGACCTGTAGTTTGTTCCGGATCCCAGCATGAATACTGGTATTGGACATAAGTCCCTCCTCAAATGCCAATGTGAAAAAGGTCCCGTGCGTGACCTTGGACTGCTTGGTAATGCCTCCCAAGCTCGGCCAGGTGTCGATGTGTGCATCGAAATGAATGACAGATATAGGTCCATAAACCTGATGAAGAGATCGAAGAATCGGAAGCACCTAGAGAACATTTGACATGTGAAATCTGGGGGATGTAAAGGCATCATGCTATCTCACGATGGTATGGTCTCCGCCTACCAGTATGTGATCAATTACATATTCGCCAACGAGATCGTGGTCCAGGGCTCACCTAATGTCAGTATACGAGGGTGCTCCACTCCATCACGCGCAAGTTTTGCAGTGCGCGCACTGGCGCTTCCATTCACGGGTCGTGCCAAAAGCGTGGTATACGCAGTTTCCATTTGATCAACAGCTAACGCGTTGTCATAGGGGCTGACAGGGACCTGTTAAAGCGCTCTGTCAATACGTTATACGTTTAGACAGTTGTGACCTTACGTCTCCACAGTCAATCACTTCTGCGCGGTTGTACGGGTTCATCATCCATTCCAACGCGTAGCTGTCCGCAGCGGATTGACGTCTGGAGCCAGATCTAATTGCAAATGGTCCAAAACGTGCCCCTGGTCTGTAAGAAGTTGCTGTGTCGAATGGCATCCCGAGAACAGCGATGTCAAAGGTTGTCGACGAATCATCCAGGCAACGTATGTAGGGTAGGTGGGAGTAGCTCAGAGGTCCTGTGTAACTGAGGTCTGTCTGTGTGCCATACTTTGCTGTCCATGGCTCCTGCTGCTTGGTTTCGAAGGCATGTTGCTGCGCATAAACAACGGGAAGTAGCGCGAGAGGAAGGTATCTCATTGTCAATAGTACCTGCGATTTTTCTTCGACTTCAACACCAACTTATAAGGGCAATCCGAAATCAGGATAGATCTCTGGGGCCGAGATCATTTTATATTCTATGTTACGTACTGTTACATGCTCCGAAAGTATTTCTGTGTTATCTGCTCAGCGCCTGATTAGCACGTGGTGATGTAGGGAACAGACAAAGATAGCTTGGAAAGTTAGAAGGGCCGTCAAAGTTCGTCTCGAGGCCAAGAACCCGGAAGTGCGTGAGGTGTGGGAGGCGATTGAGACATGAACATCGATAGAAAATCGTGGACAAGGTCGGCCGCCGCTGTGCCTGTGATTTCGGCTGTAAAATAATGTCTCAGTCCCAGTCACAAACAACCGGCTGCTGTCAAACATGCCATTATCGTAGACAGGAGCGACTTCCACTATGTCGGCGCCACTGTGTTGCAAACAAGGAATGAGACTTATGGAGGAATGATAGCCGGGCTACCCACACGAAGTTTAATCCAGCCAGGCCACGGATGATTCGTTTGACCTCTCTACTCGTCCAGCCTCCCGCCTCTGGAGTTCCCGCTAAGTTTCAAAGATTTAAGCTTTGTTTCAGCCATGTCGGTGGTAGGACGTACTAGCAGGTGCAAGACCAGGATCTATTTGATATGTTATATAATGAGTAAATCGAGCACGGACATCACATACCAATGACATCAATATCAAGACTGTTGTCCCTTCAGCAACATTCTAAGCCGTATGCAAAGCGGACATACCTCAAGTAGACAGGTGTGTCACCAACACGCTCCCGAATGCGCTTGATGATCGCGGGAACCCCGTGATCGTCGATGTCATCGCTCGTAATGAAGTGGAATCCAACCGATTCATCATTTTCAATGTCTCCCAGCCCCTGAATCCAGAGGTGTTCAATGGAGATAACAATAAAAATCAAAGCCTTGTTTACCACTAATTTGCATCGGATACCAGCATGGATACTCGAGTTTGAAACCAAGCCTTCCTCGTTGGCTACATAAAAGAAGGTTCCGTGGGTAATGCGCGACTGCTCAGTCACCGTTCCCGGATATCCATTCCAGGTGTCAAGGTGTGCATCGAAGTGAATAACCGAAACTGGTCCATATACCTTGTTAAGAGCACGAAGAATTGGAAGCACGATTGTGTGATCGCCTCCAAGGCTTCGAATGATATCAGGTGCTTGCTTAGAGATGTTTTAATTGGACAGACCTGACGATCCTTGGGCGCTCACGTCCGTCCTTCGCAAGTTGAGCACCCTTCGCCCAAACAGACTGGCTGGAGGCAATAGGACGATTTAATAAAGTGGAATACGCGACTTCCATTTGGTCCATGGCAAGAACATTGTCGAATGGAATGATAGGAACCTTTGCCCTCGTCAGTTGCTCATGCCAATTACCTGTCACTGAAAAAGGCGCACATCACCACAGTCAATTATTTTTGATCCTTGCTCGTACGGGTTATTGCCCCAAGCCAAGCTATATCCGCGAGCCTCCCTCTGTCTTCTGCTGCCTGAACGAATCGCATAGGGTCCGAAGCGAGCACCAGGGCGATAGGATGTACCCGTATCAAAAGGCATACCGAGAACTGCTATATCAAACTGCGCGGATTCATCTTCCAGACAGCGGGAATAAGTCATGTGAGAAAATGCCAATGGTCCAGAGAATGGTTGGTCAATCTGGGGACCATATTTTGACAGCCACGTTTCAGGCTGTTCAACAGCGTCGCCCAAAGGGACCTGGTGCGCGAATACGGTCTTGAGAGAAACTGCGCTGATTGCAAACTGAAGGAGTCTTTTCAAAGCCATTCTGGTAACATTGGTTCCTTTGGAAGACGATCTATGATGACTTGAGACCTGTGAGACCAGTGAATTCTTATCTGGAAAATGGGACAAAGTCCGACAGACGAAGTCAAATGGCATGTGTTCCGATAAGGGACTTCAGGAAAGATCCAGGCGCCATATTCTTCACAAAGAAGATCAAGCAAAGTGACCTATATGATCAGCTGCTCAAAGAAGCATGTGCATGAGGCTTGCATGAGGCGAGGTCGACGTTCAGAATGAAGTTAGAATTTATGCGCAAAATTAGAGGATGCGGGTCCCGTGAAGGATGCACTCGGCACTACAGACGAAGGTCAAACCGCACGTGATTCGCTGCAACTTCTGCCAGCCACATGTAAAACTAAGGCTACCAGTATCAAACGATCCATACCCAGCACAACACAGTTTCCCAAGTAAACTACAAAGAGTGTACGCACAAACCAAATGGAAGACAAGCACCATACGAATATCGATTCCAGTCACGTCAACGGTCTCCGATGAGCGGCTGACGTACGCAAGGGCAAAATCTGCCATTGACGGCGGTTTCTAGCATTCTCGCCCTCTGCAGGAGCATCCCGCTGACCGATCGTCAAAACTCTAAGTCTTCTGAGGAGCTCAGAAGAGTCATCCGCTTCGCCTTCTACGCCTCGATCCTGTTCTAGAGTTTCGTCTTCGGTGAGGTCTATATCCCCACTGAAAACATCTTCAGGAGTTGCTTTCCGCTGTGCTGTGCCACCGGAGAAAAACGATATTGGGGTTGTGACAGCGGAACTTAGGAAAGCCGATGCGTTGTCCAACAGTGACTTTGGTTTAGGAATTGGAATTGCTGACAGGACGTATGTCTTTCGCATCCACGCGGTGGAAGTTTGCGCGGCTGGCGGAGGGTATGTAGGATCACACTGGAAAGATGCAGTGATATGCTGCGTTTCTCGAGAGTAGGAGAAACGCGGTAGAGGATGCGAGTATTCATTTGGATATGGCTGGGAGATGGGTCGGCGATGCCGAATTACCAAACGGTCCGCTAGATCTACAGTAAGATTCTGCAGCAGATGAACGACGCTGACGTCGCACCTTCGATATCGATTGCATGTCCTGATGATCTCGAGCAAAGAGCGCCCGACGTATCGATGAAGAATACCTGTTTGATTCGTTGGTCAATGCTAGTACCCGCACAGGATTGACATACGTACCTGATTATTAGCATCCGGATTTCTCAAGGCTGATGTCCGAGTCTTGTTAGAGTTCGATTGTGCACGTACGAAAGGCAAACTCACTTTCGACTAAAGACTTCTCTTTCTCTGGCCAGAGTAGAATCTCGACGCCATCTTCTACATCATCTCCACCGACGTCCCACAGCCTACCATTCGCAAGGTTACGAATCACGAAGTATCCTGGAGGGAATCCATAGAGCTGAGCGTTGGCAGACATGGTAGAGTGAGTCAAGGGTGCGCGGCCCGGGGGCGTGCCAGAAAGGGAAAGCCCCTGGTTTCACTGGAACTGTAATGACTCTGCGTACCACTTGTCGACGTCCATCATGATATGCATGGTCCATGATCTTCCGTTCCACGCTACTCCGCAGCTGCATTCTCAGCCTGAGCAGTGACTGCGTGGCCAATTATGTCTTGGATAAATCCTGTCTCCTGCCAGGGGCATCTTTCTAGTAAGTTTTCCTGTCACTGCATCTGCATTAACTGATACTAGCCTGCAGATATGCCAACCAGTTCCACCGGTCCGTGTGGACCAAACAACCATTGCTCGTGTTCATCTGCATCTCCCACCGACAGAAGTCTCTTCCCTCCTTCGCAGACTCGGACGCTTCCAACTATGATCATCAACCTCTGGCGTCCTATATCACATACAGCTGTAAACTGCTCGCTTGCGCTATGTCGATGAAAAGATCGACTCAGTGCCTTTCGTTCACATATACTCTGACCGCAAGGGCAACTCCCGGCCCAAAGAGTCGTGTACAACCCATACCATCAGTGGAAATACATAAGAGAAATGAACCCTGAAGAATTTGCTCTTTCGAAATGGTTTGGTGGATTAGTTCTGGCGCGTTTCATCATGCTAATGGTCTCAGCTTTGATTCAGTGCAAGATGGTAGTGTCGCGAGACTCTTCTCTCACACTGCCTTCCAAGACCCGAACGCTGAAGAAGGAACGCTGTCCCGGGAGTCCATCGAGATGAGATTCCTGGTATTCTGTGATTAGAAGGCATTTCTGCGAATCATACCAGATTCTCAGGCTCGTCGATTATACTCTCGGTCATTTCGCACAATTCTGTAAATTTCAGGCTCGCATCATGACTAGGACGCAGGCAACATATGTTTCGACAAGTGTAACGTCACGAGAACCCCTCCGAATCGGTAGTCCAATCGGCGGCGGCCAGCCTCGGCACAACCTGGACTGGCACATCTTCCAGAGTTCAACATTTCAATAGGATGTGCGTCGAAGGGCATCTCTGTGAGTCTAGCGTCTAATGTCTTCCGCCTACTTGTCCTTTTCAGCCAGATAAAGTATCGAGTCTATCACTGGAGCTGCAATGGAATAAATGGGCATCTTCGTGATTGCAACGTGCATGTAGTTCATTGTATGCAGGAGAAACTGACTACCGTAAACGCGATACAATGACTGATTGTACAACATGTAAATATCCAAGTGAAGGCATAAACATCACAGGCGTCGCACCTGTCTTCGACACCCTCTAGTCATTCTCTCCAGCATCAAACGCACCTGGGACTCGCAGTGTTCGTCTGGTGCGTGTAGCCCGTTCGTCGCGCTCTGTATTCTGCTTCTCCATCCAATCCTCCAGACCGTACGACATCTTAGAGAGACCTTTCCATTCATGACGCGCAACAACGCTCTTCGACAATGACTGACCCCCGTCCCAACCAGCGCTCATTATCACTGGTTCCTGTAACAATCCTTATCAGCGAAATTGACCAAAGGGGGAAAGATGAGCTGACATTGCCGTTCCAGCTGACATCTCGTACACAAACTGTGTTGCGGGTGCTATTGGGGAGTATGTGTTCCTCCGCGGAGGGATCAAATGTCATAGCCGACGTCTTCGAGCGATCGAGAACCTGGACTATGCGTCCATCGAGTGACCATATCTATAAGTAATATGCGTTAGATATAAGGAAGTCGGTTGTAACGGGACCCTAACGTGTATTTTCCCATCTGCCGAACCGGAGTAAATGTATTGTCCACCTGTCGTCTCAGCCGGACTAAAGTGACACCGGATAAGTGTGCGTAAGACAGCGTGGCCTCTGTAGGTCATAACGCTACAGTCACGTGGGTGTGCAGCATGTTTTGGTTTCGGATAATGACCATAGCTTAGCAAGACAGTTGAGCATCATTCTTACTCAAGTTGAGACTTGAGTCAACGCACCGGTAATCAAATCCACGTAACTTATAGTCACGGTTAGCACCATTATCAAAGTCCTCGCTGCTGCACATCTTCCGCAAATCCCACAACCGTAGTGCCTGATCCTTTCCGTTCGAGATGATATAACGACCATCGCCTTTGGCCGAGACGTTCGTGATACCTTCTGTATGTCCCACCAAGACTCCTGACGGTTTCTGTGATGCACCTAATGAACGCCGGTCCCTTTTGCTCATATTAGTATAAGAAAGGTCGACGAACCTGCGCAGAACTCACCAAACTTTCAAAAATGTGTCATCAGAGGCACTGATTAACACATTCCCTGATGCAGTGTCAGCCCAACAGCAGCTGTTCACGTCATCTTCGTGTGCAATAATCTTGACTGTCCTACGGTCAGCCAAGAGATCATAGACTGAGGTGGTGCGGCTATGAGAAATCAAAAGCTCAAAAATAAAATAAGGTCTCTACCAAATATTTGACCGCTGCCACCAGCCACGACCTCATTTCCATCTGCAGAGAACCTGCAGCTCCAGATACCAAACGAGTCTTCATCCCAGCCCCAGTGTGTGCGAGACCGCTGACGTTGATTAGGATCCTGAAACCTGATGGGAGTCTGAGTGACTGATGAGTCAAGTGTGCTTGTCATGTACACCGTGGGTGACTAATTTCTGTTAACATTAATGGAAATTACAGAGCCATTACACCTACAATCGATGAATAAATCATTCTATGGCAACGTAAGCATGATTTGAAAGAAAGATACAATTACTTGCCTTTCGTTGTCAGGACTCAAGTGAGAATCTGTAATCGTCCAACGACCAGTACACCCCTGTATAGTCTTCAATATCTTGAGGGTTGTATCATGGTCGCGGTCGCTGTCATCCCAAACACCTGTAGCGCTGCGCCGTAGGTTCCTTGGTCGCTTCATGTATGGTGAAGGAGGCGAAGTCATGTCATAGATGTGAAGGCGAAAATCTCAAGAAGAGAATGAATTGCTGTCTCGCAAGAGCAGCATACCACAAACCTTGACAGCAGGTGTAGTAAAACGAATAATCTGTCGAATGTCATCAAGTAATGAACCAAGAAGGGAACAAGTAGTTGTCGACCTTTCGAGAATTGCCCACAATAAACATTGGCGGCATAGGACGCAACAGCAGTTCCATTCGTGTTCGGAATGAGATCCTGTAATTGGTTCAGGTGGTTGCATGAGATACAGGAAAGTAACGTACACTAGTCATATTCTCCCTAGAAATTGCTCCTCGGGGTCTAGAGGACTGGTCGAGGATCATTCGCGAAATATTCCTCTTGTTTCTCCTGCTCCTTATCTTCGAACTCACAGAACCAAATTCTCCTCCCATGAGGAGTTCGACCCCTAGCTGCTGGGGTTCCTTGTGCGGAGGGAACCACGTCTGGTGCCATTCTCCTACGTTTTCAATTTCGTCGTCGTCATCGTCATCTTCTTCGTAATCAGTAGGGGACTCCACAGAACGTGAATTCAGCAAACGCTGCAAGTCCCGGATACTCATGGTCCTGAGCTGTCGGGGTTCACTTCCATTACCGCCACCACCAGTGTCCGAGTCAGTCCGATGTACATTTTGTGAGTTAAATAACGCTACAGGTTAGCGGCGCATGAGCGAAACAAGCCCTGTAGCGAGTGAACTCACATAGGAAGATTTGGCGCAACATGGGTGATTCCTGTGCGACTCCGGTGCGCTCCCGGGCCTGTATCGAGTCTTGTAGGTCCTCTAAATCCAAGACATTATCATCTTCCTCGTCGACGTATGCGTCGGGGCCATCATAATCATCATCATTTTCTTCGAGCATCTCGAAATCGATTCGATCGTACTCAGACATGATGCGCAAGATCGAACTGTCTGTGAACCTTGAGTGTCAGTGAGAAAGATTAGTGTGGTTATCTCTGGCATATGGACTCACGCCACGTGAATCTCTGCGGACCGAGACAGCTCTGATTACCCGTCGGAATGGATGCACTGCAACGGGACAAATATGCCTTAAGCTTAAGCATCCGCTTCCACGGAGAGGTTTTCAAAACACATGTACTCTTTGCGAAGACCGTGACAATGATGGGTCATAGTAAGTGTCTACCTCCCTGCGTGTATTCGTCGCAACGCAATGTCAGATCCGGCGGGCTACTGTATGTCATTTACGAGGGCTAGTCACCAGAAAGTTTATGAGGAGAAATTCGGTTTACCATGAGCACATAAAAACAAGCTTCAACTTGTTCAAGCAAAGTTCATGTACTAGTAGCTACGAAAGTGACAAGTGACGATTTGCAACTCCGCTACATAATTGCTTGACCTTGCTAAACTGATTGAACGCACACATATATACATTGAAAGCAGCAGCCATGCCGGCGCCCCTTCTCATCACAGCGGATCAGGTCAATTGCCTCATACATGCTTATTTTTTGGATTCTGGTGCGGTTCCAATGTTTCTTCTTGCTATCTATGTCATCTGACTCGTTGGCCCAGGCTTCCAGCACTCTGCTTTCGCCATACGAATGGAGGGTCGTCTCGACCAGTCTCCTCACATCAAGAAGCATATCCCACGCGGCGAACTCATCGAACTTCTCAGCAAAGCGCTCCTTTACTCCGAGGTCGAGGCCCATTGGAAGGGAGACGAATTGTCTACAAATTGTTCAGCTCCGTTTTCACTCCTAGACCCTCACGCATGTTCACTCCAGCCACTTTCTTCCACAAATATTTTCCGAGAATCCAGTGCTGCCAAGGTGAATGGTGATACTGCTGGTAAAAGGAAGGCAACGACCCCTTCTGAAGATGCCCGCGCTGAGAAGAGAGCGAGAAAGGAGCAGGACGAGAAAGACGCGCAAATGAACGTCGACGGTGCGTTCATTCTAGTGTTTGTTCGGCTCTGTCCTCAATTATCACAGGTGCACCCGCCCCAAAGCCAAAGAAGGATACTAAGTCAGACGCACCGCAAGCCTTACCAGAACCTTCCACTAAGAAGCTTAAACCCAAGCCTGGTGTTATCGGAGCACGTCCTGGTGCCGTCCGGTTCTTACAGGCTCACAAGACCGAAGTAGGTATCAATACATCACTCTCGACACCCTATTCTTGACCTTCTCCTAGGTTTTCGTTGTCGCATGGAATCCTTCTACAAAAGGCCAGCTAGTCTCCGGGTGTGCTTCCTCTGGTATCAATCTTCTGTTTGTGCAATTTACTTCTTACTACCCAGGTCGCGTGATGCTGTTGTGAATTATTGGGCAGTGCCCAATGGACCAAACAATGATCCCACAGCCCCCATACAACCCACTCTAACTCTAACAGACTTCAGTTTTGAGTCACAGGCTGATTTGACAGCATTGAACTGGAATCATGATGGCTCACTCGTAGCTATCGCCTCCTATGATTCCATCCTCAGAATTTGCACAGCGAATGGGGACACATACTTCAGGGATAGTCACCATAAGGTATGATAGAATGTAAATCCTTCCTTCTTCTTATCCATGTTCGGTAGGGTCCCATATTCGCTGCAAAATTTTCACCTTCTGGCCAATGGATCGCCACAGCTAGTCTAGACTCCACCTCATGTGTCTGGGATGTCAAGCAAAAGAGAATACATCGACAGTATCGTAATCACGGAGGTATGTCATTGAACTACAACAATTGATGCGCTGTTGAACTTGAGGGGAAGATGCTTGTTGCTTGGATGTGGAGTGGCTGGACGATTCAACTTTCGCAAGTTGCGGCGCAGACAAAATCATTCAAATCGTATCTTTGACAGCTACCGGGCCATTGCATACTCTTGAGTACGTTTTCTTGCGGACAAAGCGCGTTGAAAGGCTTGATATTCTTCAAGGGGCCACGCAGGAGAGATCAACTCCATTAAGTGCAATCCTTCTCAAACACGGCTAGCATCATGTGCGGACGACAGCACTGCACGTATATGGAACATCGAAAACATACATTCCGAGAAAGCTCTACCAGCGCCTGTAATATTCAGTGGCCACCAACAATGTCTCACCTCCATAGAGTGGTGCCCTGTCACTGGACCTGGTGAGCATGAACTGGTTGCAACGTACGTTTAGGCTGTGGCCTTGGTGAATATTCGCTTCATAACATATGTACCAGAGCCTCGTTTGATGCCACTGCCCGACTGTGGGATACTGTCACTGGAGAATGTACCAAGGTCTTTGCGGATCACACCAAACATGTCTACGCCGTTACCTTCAGCCCCGACGGGCGCCACCTCGTCACTGGCGGAGGTGATGGTTCGTTGATGGTATACGAAGTCAAGGCGAGTCGTCTGTCTCTCCCAAATTTCATCTGCTAAAACTGAGCTATTCAGTCGAAGGAGAAGAAATGGTCGTGGTATACGGGCGAGAAGTCTGGCATATTCGAGATTGACTGGCAGAGTTGGGGGAATACCAGCTTGATTGCGTTGGCTCTGGAACGTCAGATGGTCGCTATTGTTGATCCCGGCAAGGTGCCGGCGCTTCAGAGTTCTTGATCATCATCTTTCTTACCTGGACTGCATTACATTATTATTATTGCGCTATGTACCAATGTTGCTAATCAGTTTGCTCTGCTCTTGATTGGTGCCATCGCGGTGACGTAGGTCGCATGCCGCCGGCAAGCGTTCCGTTATCTACCACAGTGTTTGCATCATTTCTTTAGTGTTTACCTCGTCTCTTTTCGCTATAATGTTGTATCTTGGTCTGTCGTCGTCTCTACGCTCTTCTCTGCGCCGTAATGTGGCAGATGCAATTATACGACCCCGTGCACAGCCCTTCTCGACGCGCGCACAGTCAAACAATGCGAATATACGGAGTGTGTTGCAAAACCGCCCGACCGTCTTGTCACCCACTCTGTTCTACCGCTTCTCGCGTTCTGTCACAACGGATGCGCACACTGTGACAGCCTCTTCATCCCAAGATGCTTGGAAGCGTTTTGGAATCACAGCGGTAATATAGCCTGAGATCATGATGTTCCTTTCATTGACACACTTCGGCTCATTAGGCTGTTGTTGCGGGCACTGTCATCCTAGCTGAAGGCTTCTTGAACAGAGACACGCGCGATAGATTGAGCCCAGCTGAACAATCCTACTTGCATGAAAGTTTCATGTACACAGGGGCTGGCCTGACGTTGACTGCAGTCGCCGCTCGGAGTTTGTTTAGGTCCGGTGCCGCCTTCAGAATCATGTCCGCGAACCCTTGTGAGCTTGAAGATGAGAGTAGCATGGAAGAGTTCTGAAGCTCTATTTGCAGGGGTGGTACTCGGTGTCAGTCTTGCGGGTAGCATCGGATCCATGATGGGTGTCTTCTACACGCCACCAGAGCAGACCTTCCAGAAGCACGTTTTTTGGCTGGTATATTTGATCACACCAGCTTCTAGCATCCGAGCTGATTGTGATACAGGCATTTAATGCGTGTCAAGCCGCAACCCTAAGCCCACTCTTCTTCCTGAGCCCTGCCATTCTATCTCGCGCAGCCCTCTACACGTGCGGCGTGGTTGGCTCTCTTTCTTTCGTGGGCGCCACAGCCAAGTGTGTTTCGTACTTGTTGCGAGTAACTGAAATTAACCAGCATCTAGAAATGACAAATATCTGTACATGGGTGGACCACTGCTGGCTGGTGTCACAGTTGTCGCTTTGAGTTCACTTGCTCCACTTGCTCTCCCATTGGGTATGCGTGGCCTTGCTGTTGCAGAAACTCTCTCCCTTTATGGAGGTCTTGCCGTCTTTGGTGGGCTCGTACTCTATGAGTATGGTTCCAATTCATTTCATATACGGTCATTAACTTATTCCCTCCAGCACCCAAAAGATTTTGCAGCATGCACGTATGGCGGAGACGGGTGTCATTCCCAGGGATCCCGTAAAAGAATCTGTTGCCCTTGAACTCGACATGATCAACATCTTGTAAGTGATTTCAAATTTTGCATCGTGGCATCTGGCTAAGGGTTTCCCCCCAGTATCCGCCTTGTTCAGATCCTGGCTATGCGCCAAAACAACCGAAAGTGATCAGCTGGAGCCTGGCGGGTAATCGGTCTCCGATTGATAGTTTCACCACTCAGCATTCATGAACATTTCTGGCATCATCACGTTCATAATCTATTTCAAAGTCCAATGTATTATTAGCTAGGGGGTACGATCTTGTATCATGCAGTGGTTCTCCCAAGATCCTGAAGAATACTGACGAATGCACTTGGGTCAATAATCTCTGTACCACCATAGGTGACCCGTTTTCCGGTCTTCACAGCCCATTCCTCCAGGTTTCCATACTCAACATAACCTGCCCCTCCAACAATAAATACCATGCCCTCTGCAAATGCCATCCGTTTCGCTCTACCTGTTCCAGATGCACCACCTCCTGGACCGCCTGGACCTCCTGAAAGACCGAGGCCGGTGTGTCGAGAGGCTCGGGGGTCAAGGAAAATGAAATCATCTGTTTCTTGCAGCGACTGGTTCGAAGCTGCCGACGAGTCCATGATCGCCTCAGTAATTCGAGTGACAGGGAGCAATTTGTTCGATGGTAGGAAGTTTTTGACACCTGAGATAAGATTGTCCAGACCCCCTTCTTTGAGTCGATCAGTGAGCTAGATAATAGTGTTACAATCGGTCTGGAGAGCGAAGGATGATACTGACTCTATTTCCGAATGCTGTGAAGCCTCTGAAGAGTTCTCCTTGGCCTGCACCGAGTACGGGCGTCGAAGTTCCTCCAACAGCAGTAGCTACTGTCATCCGCGAGATTTCTCTCGTACGTCTGACATATTCGAATGATTCAGTATTAGCTCCTGCACTCTTTAACTCCTTTTCCAACTCGACAATATCGTCCTTTGAGATCGCATTGTCCGGTGAAGACAGGTAGAAGACAAGAACTAGGCGCAGTTTATCCTCCGGTGTCAAGATGCCGCTTGGACGAGGAGAGCGGAGCATCTCTAGAACTGAAGCAACGGTCTAGATATCAATTAATACGCAAGATTACCGAGATAGCTGGATGAGGGCTGCACCTGTTTGTTGATGGCCTCTTCAGTGCTGAAAAGTTCGTCAAGCGCACGCTTCTTGATCTGCTCCAGCAATGCGGTGGCTATGTTCATATGAGTGTCGAGAACGGCCTTCCGCGCAGTCAGCTCAGGTAGCTGTGTGATCGCAGTCTTCAAGTGTGCAGCATTGGAAGATACATCACTACAAATTATGTCAATAAACATGATAGTGAAGCTTTAAGAGCACATACATTTGCGAAATGTCATTAACATCACTGACACCCGTAGATCGTGTGATCTCGGCAGCATCTTGCTTGTATTTGTTCAGTTCCGTGTCGATCTCTTCAGCAACTTGAGGGAATGGATTTGGTGCATTCTTTGCCCAGAAGAAGTCCTTCGAATCGAGATCGTATGAGCGTTTCTGTGGTTGAGTGACAACTACGCGATTCAGCTTGATCTCTAGACAATCGGATACCAGGGCTTGATATGTCCATCCATGCGAGATCATCGAAACGAGATCAACATTTCTGTCAAGAATCAACAGCACTGGAACGGTTTCAGTAGTTTAACACGAAAAATAGAACAAACGCACGTGGTCGTTGCAAATTCGACAAGCCAGATGCATCTTGCGCGAATAATGATGATGTAGCCCCATGAGTTCGGGAGGCCGAAAGAATCGCATCTCGTATTTTGATGTCGAGTTTTTTTGCTATCATCTCCGCAGCATTGCCTTTGGGCGCGCGGATGATCGGAACATGGCCTTACCCGTGCGATATTCACGTCACCCATTCACGATACATCAATATAGCGCACTCACCCATCGTGACAACAGCACTAAAGAGACCATTGGATATGCGTTCAATCTCTTCTTCTATCTGTTGTTCGGTGGATGATGGGGAGTTTAGGAGTGTGTAAGATGTCACAGGTTGTGCCTGGGAAGGCCCTGCTTGACTAGATGGCGTGGTAGGAGGGAGCGGTGACAACAATGAGAATAGTGAGGGAGAGGGTGCAATGAATGACAAATATTGATCGAGAACCTGGAAATGTGTATCAGCACACTGAAAACAGAATGCCATGCGCAAGACATCCACCTGTTCAACCAAGTCACCTGTTCCGGCACTTGCGACAGAGGCCGCCAGCTCTTCTAGCAAGGCACGGGGGAGGGGTCCTACAAAGTTGAGGTGGAAGGACTCATACAAGCATTTGTCGAGATCTTCAGCTATCCGTCTCACATTGTCGAGCGTAGGGGCGACGAAGTAAACGGCCGGAACGTCTGACAGTGGAGGGCGTAAAGAGTGTAATTGTCTATGCAGAACTTAGATACGAGTAATATCACAATAAATGATTGGTACCTACACATGGAGCGTGACGCCCACGTCACGAAGGTCTTGTACTCGAAGAACAGTTGCCAACACGTCTTTCGTTTGCTGGTCTAGCACCAATACCTTCCATACGGGAGGTCCAGCGATTGCCGGAACTTTGAGTCCAGTCGAAGCTTTTCCTGACGGTGTTCCTGGTCGTTGAACGGGACTCGGATCAGAGGGAGCATTCAGGTTGAGCAGCGCGAGCAACGCAGCCGTTTGTGCTTGCTGCAATGTTGTTGGCGCGGTTGCCTGGGCCGCCGACCTGTCAGTATCAGCAGCACAAAAGACTGGTCTTTGAAAACTTACATGCTTCAGAGCAATACTTGCCATTTGAATATCTCTGCTTGATTTCACGCGAAAGACCAGTACGCAGTAGCGGCAGCTTTCAATACCGCCACGTGGATGATTGTCAGGTGATCAGAAAGACAATTCATGCCAGAAAGGATTTCATTGTCAAACGTTCAAACATCCAACTTCCCTGTCCTGGCCGCTCAGGCGATTATAAGCTTTGCAAAGTCGAAGCATGCCTGCAGATTCAGACTCGCGTTCTGTATCAGTAAGGAGCTTTGTAGCTAGTGTATGATTACTGATACCACTGAACAGGATTCGCTGCTCGGAAATACTTACCCTAAATGTGATTTTGCGCTCGCCGACAAGTTCAAGCCTCACCGGCACCTACAGTTTTTGAGATAAATTTACTTTGGAGCTGTGACCTGTCCACCATCTGATGGATCTCTCATGCTCTCATGCCACATTGATTGACATACTGGCCCAATGTTAGCCAAATTTCCCGAGCACCGCCGCACATCACCAGCGCCGCAATTGCGAGGGAGAACCTGTTCAGATCTTAAAGCCCTGATCGTAGTGATGGCATCTATATACATCGTCTTTGCTTGATCCCACCAGTAAATTCTTCCTGCTTTCACGCACCTCCGAAGCAACTGTAAGATTCAAGTTCGGATATGAGGCATTCAATGCTCACGCTCTACCGTCCAACAGCTAGTCACTTCCTTTGTATCATGGGTGGATCACAGAGTAGGGTGCAGAATCGCCATTACAAGGAACATGCCGTTTTAAGTCCTGGTCACTCAAATACAGGCAAAAGAAGAAACGGAGCCATTCGAAATACGAATCGGCAAGTTCAGTTGAAAAAGAACCTGCTCCATGGGTCAGAGGTCACAAAGTATTTGTGATTCTTGAGGACGGACAGGGGGTATTTGTTCATCGAGATGCGCTATGACAAGTCTTATGCATCGTGCTGAGCACCCGTTCGTGTTCATGAGTGAGTTCTTGTGTCTGTCCAAGAAACATGTACATTTTAATAATGAAAAGCAGCTGTATGTATTCATATTCTCATGATCTGTGTATTTCGCAATCAAGGGTGCGCCAAAAGGCCGACGTACACTTGAAAATGAGACGTCCGGTTTCGGGAGTCGGGACCATGCGATGTTTTTGTTCTCGCTGAGACTGGTCTGTGTTCTTACTCATAACTTATCGGGTGCGGCTGTACTTTGATCAATGTGTCGTCTTGGAAACTACAGTATCATGTCTGAAGGAACACAGTTGCAGTAAAGTAGTCTCAGTATCGCATCGCGGTAAACCGTAAGGTACGGGCAGGTGTCGAAGTCGGATTCCACAGGACGCAACAATAATCATCACCCGAGGCGTCCTACTCGTGGATAACATTATATTTTCAAGTCCTTGTAGCATGGTTCTCAAGAGGAACAAACAAGGTTGGTGTGAGCATGAAACATCTCGGTTACCGAACCGAATATGGGCATATAATTGTTGGTTCATTCAGAATTTTTGATCCTTCTTACGACCCGGTCAAACGAAATTGTCAATCTCCACCGTGCTTACTCTGAGTTACTCGTTACTTACTTGTTGTATACCCGCCCAGCCGAGGGCTCTTATGACTATTCACGCAGACGCCGGTTTGGCGCTACGACCTAGACGACTTCAAGTGGATGGTCAAAGCCAAGGGTGGTCCGAAACTGCCTCTGGAACTACTCATTCACTTACTCCTTCTGATGAACTATCACTCATGTCAAATTTGCTATCTGTAACACCAAACCCTGGTGGTTCAATGTTGTCTTCAAGCCTATACCCCGCGATGTATATCCCTTCATACCCCATAGTAACCCAATCAACCACAACATCTGTATCATATTCAACTGCTGTTGTCTCGGGATCTGACTCTTCATCCCATGTCTTTTCGTATCGAAGTGCTGCGCAGATTCAGCCTGTGTGCATCGGAGATGGCCTAGATGCAGCTTCGGACGGAGTAATCGCGACCATGGTGCTTCCAACGAGTGTCGGCCTCGCCATTTGGGTGAGTCATCACTTGATAATCCTCTCCTGTGCCTATAGACTCAATTGGTCTGGCAGCTGCTGTTTGCTGTACTACGTCCACGTTACCGACAAATATATGCGCTTAGAGAGTGGTTCGTGCAACAAGAGTAGGACGCTGGTATCTATGCAATAGTTACATATGCTAACTTGCCTGCAGGCTGCGACCGCATCGGTTGAGCTCGAATCTCGGCGCGTTTCTCTTTCCCTCTGTACCGCTTGTTCCATCTACACCTTCAGACGTCCCTGACGCTGGAAGGTCAGCTCTAGTGGACGCTCGCCTATTTCCATCCGATGAGGAATTGAGCCAACGAACCCTGTGGACATGTCTCATCATCGTGCTTGGCTGGAGTTTGGTGGGCCTTGGCGGCGCCTTGCCGATATACCTCGTGTCTACGCCATGCCTTGCGCACTCGACAGGCGACTCTAATTTTACCGGAGTTTACTCCACAATTCAAGATCTCAGCTTATTACGTCTCCTGCAGCTACTTGAAGCCAGCTCAGCCTCTGCAAACACCACCTACTCAGTACTAGATGTATTTAACAGCGATAACCAGGCTTCGAAAGCTCGACTGCGCATCGTCATTCTTGCCATTTTGGCGGTATTTGCGGCTACGCTGCCGGCGTTATATAAAATACTGAAAGAAATCAACAATCTTGTTGCATTCCGCCGGCGCTGGTTAGAAGTGCGATGCGAAGGGAAGGAAATGGGTTGGCTGAGCTCCAGAAAAGCCCCCGGTTTTGCAGGATGGGGAGAGAAGTGTGTCAAGGATTATCTTGGCAAAATTGGACTTAGTTCTTCATTGGGAGGCTCTTCTCGGTCCAACAACCGACCCCCGCAGCTCTCACGCCGAACTCAGTCTTACTGTCAGAACCCTCAGAATTCAGTATTGGAGGTTGACGTCCAAAGTCTGTTCACTGTATGGTAAGAAGGTGTGTAAGACAAATATTCATGTGCACTGATGGAGCAACATTTTCCAGCGATACCCATAATTTGGCACTGCTCATTGAAGAACGAGACGAAATTCTGGACAACCTCGAAGTTGCAGAAACAAGATACATATCATCTTTCAGGATTTCAACACCCGACCCTTCCATTGCTGATCTCCAAATTCCTAGTGGATGTGAGGAAACGCCATCCAGACCTCACATAGGCAGGCCTCGTGCTCTAGTTGGATCGGTAATAATCTCGGTGTACTGTTTCATATCTCTTGGGCTAACGGTTGCTTCCAGAGACACCGTCCGCGCCATCGGAGACACAACCCGGCGCAGGCTAATTCATCATTCACTCCTACCTCGTTCGTGGCCCCATCACAGTACTACAAATTACGTGGCCTGAAAAGTGTTGATGGCGGGAGACTTGCCGACGGCATCAGCACGCCGATTAGTCTGACGGATTCATTCAAACAACGAATTGTGGGCAGTCGCTTCCAGGAAGAGGACAGATGTTCGGCATCCTACAATGCCATGCCATCAGGGAGCCATGTAAAGACGGAGGAACTCGGAGAGCCGTCGACATCAGTTCCTGACCCAAAGTACTACAGGCCAAACCATGGCGGAGGGTCATCTGAAAGTGGTGGCGGTGGAACTGGGACAGGCACTGAATATCTGACTGTGGATTCGTCATTAGACACTCGGGGTTCTCTTGATGACGACTGGGTCGTCCTCACGCACGGGATTGATTTTGGCAATCCGTTGGGCGAGGAACCTCGCGCTGGCCCAGCACCCAGACCACAGAAAGGGCTTGCGCCTCGAAGCCAACGTCAGAGACCTTTCGACACGTCATCCGACCGCCGGGAGACCTTTCCACTAAGGATTCGACCGAAAGACAACATTCCCGTTGAAGATGTTCCGCCACCTCATTTACGCCTACAGCCGCGACAGCCGTTTGTTCGACCTGCTTCTGACCTCAACTATGATAACCTCGGTGCTGTCTATACCGAAATAAACCAATGGCGTTCCCGGCTGAAGCTCATCAACATGCGGATTGCCGAGGCTCAGCAAGATTCCTATGCAGATATCGCTGATGGCGCGCCAGTCAAGGGTTGGATTATCATCGGGCGTGGTTTACGCCACATGCATGCTGTGGAACCCATAGAGGGTAGGGCAAAGGAAGACGTGCGTTGGGGCACGCTGCAGAACGAAACGACGCTGTTGGATTCTACAGCCTTTTGGTTGGTTATGGTGGTGGTCAATATACTCCTTGCCGCTGGCCGTAAGTCATGTTTTCTGGGGGGATATCGGTATTGAACTCTGTATAGTCACAGCTGTTGCGGGACTTGCTCTCGGCGCCGCTTCTACTGTGGAGCATTATTTACCTTTCTTTCGGCCCCTTTCACACCATGGGAACCTTGTCTCCGGATTAGCAACTTCCCTTGCTCCCGCAATTGGTGCTACGCTTTTCACTGTGATTGCGCTCACGATCGTAAAATGTCAGCATATTCACACATGTTCATCCTGTTTAATGCTCATCAGGGTATGATATAGGGGCAGCTGGATGGAGTGGTGTCGTATCCGTGTCCGGAGTCCGAATGCTTGCGGTCAAACTTGTGTTTTACACCATAACAGTTATGGTCGCCGCATTTACTATCACCGCCGGTGCCCTACTTTTCGCGTTGGAGGCATTCATGCTTGAGGTTAACATTGCCAAAACGGTCGCAACCGGTTGTGTCTATATGAGCGCTTTCGCTTTTGTTCTCGTTATCAATGTTGCTGTCCTATTCCCTGGGTTAATGTTGTTACAACCCGTCCGATTGTGGTCTGTTCTTCATTCGGAACAAGACGCCGTCACCCCAAGACAGCGTTTCCGAGGTATGGTGCCTGACTCAATTTCGATTGCGATCAACTTATCTCATCGACCAGCTGTATATCCGACAACTTACGATGCTTCTTATGTTGCAAGTGCTTGTGTACTATCCATGGTTTTTGCATCGGCCTTCTCTCTCATTTTCCCTTTGATCGGGCCGGCTATTGTGATTCTTCTATTTTTGACTCTTGTTGGTGCGTCATTTGTGCCTTATCATTCCGCAGAGCGAAATGACCGCCCTCCAGCTAATAGATACCTTGTTGGACATGTTTACGCCCGAACTCTTTCGGAGACTGGGGGGCTTCTCCAGATCTGGTTGCTGAAGCGATTAGGCACGCTCCTCGCGCTACAGCCTCTACTCCTCGGTTTAATTTTGCTCAGTCGGCGGCTCTGGATAGAAGGAGGAATACTTTTGGGCATAGCTCTCGTTGTGGCGGGGATAGTGGAAGTGTACACCATGTACAAAACGAGGCTTGCAAGCCTCCAAGCGTTACCTGAGAACACCCAAGAGTCTCTCAGAGTATTTCGCAGGGCGTTGGAATCCGACAACCGCACTGATACCGATGACGAGAACCGTAGCATGCTCACCGCTAGAGGGAACCGCACGAGGGGCTCGATGGCTTCTGTCCTCGAAATGATGTCTCTCACGTTAGCGGTTATGCCATCAGCTTCAAGTCATCGTGGTCCGCTGCCACTTCGTACGAACGTTTGTCTGAAACATCATCAATGTACTAATATAGTCTTATAGGAACGGAAACTCTGGATGATCTAATCGCTACAGAACGGGCAGCCAGAACGCATCCTGATGCTCCTCCTCACCTTCCTCCGTTATCCTTTGGGGACCATGCCGAAGAGATGTCGGCTATCATGTATGCGCCCGAGTTGCTTGCCCCGCCACCGATCATCTGGCTTCCGAACGATACAGCGGGGGTGGCCAAAACGGAGGCAATTGACTTGCGGAAATATCATGATATACATGTTACCCTTGATGTTCATGCCAGTGACGTCATCCTGCCTAAACGGAGTACATCCACGCGTACACACGCGTGACGCGTTGTTCGTGCTTTCTTTTGGCTAACACTCGTTTCACATTTCCGCCATCCCCGAACCTTTTGGTGTAACATTGGTGGACTCATGTTACTTTATAGATCGTACTTATTCCACTACCATATATCAAACATCAAAGACGACTTTCTTGAACCTCATTCTCCAAATTTGGGATAGGAGTACAGCGGTCCTCCAAGTTTTCGCTCAAACCGCCCGCACCACTGAAAGTGTGCGGGTTTCTAAAAGCGTTTCTAGGGTTTTTCCACTATTATTATTTCGCATTTTTTGAGCCGATGACGTTTGTTGTTGCACGTTGACGTTGAACCCCGAATCAACCTTCAATTTCCGGACAATTGATAGAACCCCCAGGGCGCTTGGTAATATCCGCTCAGTACCCAGTGGTAGGGAATCTAGAGAGTAATCGCAGCTGCGATTGGGCCTGCAGAGGTAGTGACTGATGTGGGAGCTGACCCGAGCTGTGTCGTTTCAGGGATATCCGAATTTTAAGTTTGAGCGACCAATTTGATCTTGTGAGTTCCTTTATATCACTAGAATTCTGTTGCATTACAAACGAAATATGATGTTTGATATTCGTGATCCGTGGAGGTGCACAAAATGTGAACGGTCCCGGGTATACTAAAAGATGAGTGACCCGTATTCTGTTGCAAGATGAGTCAAGTGACATAGAACGCAGGAAACATGAGACGAGCGCCAATATTCGGTAAATGTGTGAAGTACTCCATCGTTCGATATGATGTAAACTGGGGTACAAACAGTGTGAGATCATCATTTTTCGAAGTGACCCTTCTAATTAAAGTTGTAGGCATCACAGACCCGAAGAGTTCATCGTCCGAGACATATTCCTTTCTTCAAGCCCTACTGTCCAGTCTATCCTGGAGGGGCAGCTAGAGGCAGCCAGTCGCTAGATTGATTATGTCCTGGCGTTGCCACGTGAGTTCAACGACGCGGAGTAATAATAAACGGAGGTTGCAACGGCAGGTGTGATACCGCGGTGACATGGTCTGTGTGTTGTGGAGCGAGTGGGACGGCCCAGGTGATCCGGATGGGTTCGCATCACACTCATGGCATTCACCGTATAAGTATTCCCCTCTTGTGGTATCTCATTCGTATCTTTGTTTTTCCGAAAGCTTCTCCCTCGCCCGCTTCCCGGTTCTTCCTGATTCTGCATCAGTGCTTATGTCCAGTTCAATCTCTAGCTTTGAACAGGATCCATTGATATTATACTCCAAAACCTTGCATGACTACACTCTCGGATTGTGGACTGGAGTCCAGGAGAATTGCAGAAGAGAAAGCGAGACGCAAGCTGGCTGCAATGGAGGAAGAAGCACGAAAACAATATTACAACTCACCCACCACTGAGCGACCTCGTCGTTCTTGAAAGGATACCATACCCTATTTCTTACTCGCAACGGAGATCAGTGGCGGTTCGTATTCCAAACTTGTTGCGCTTAGCATTCACTCTGAATACGCCCTACTACTTCCAAGACCGTCCATCCAGTGCCGTCAATCGCCGACTTGATCATGTCCATGAGCTCCCCCTACGGGATCACATCCTCCATGCATCGACGTTCTTCTGTGTTACCAGATGTTAGTATATTGTCCACCAGAGCCAACCAGTCGGCTTCAGTTCACTTTTCGTGGCCCACAAAACCACCCCATTGGATCAAGTGAACATGTAATGTTCGTTTGTTTTCTTGTAACGTAGTAATGCTTGATAACAGCTGACCTCTTTACTACTTCCCAGACTTCGATGGATTTTTATTTATTTTCATCACTCTGACAACGCAACTCTGTAAGCTCATTTGGACACGTTGTTCATAAACACCGCCTTTTACCTGTCTTGTCTAAGTCTTACATGATGATCCTCGTGTAATGCTAGCGTGTTCAATGTCCGCACACTGAATTCAGAGGTCCTAACGAATCTGCCATCATTGCAAGTTACTCAGGTTCGACTCTTCCCCAGAAAGAAATAGGGTCAATGTGAGCAAGGCTTTCATTTAGACATTCGCAACAAAGGCATCGTCAGAACTGATATAGTGAAAATTACGAGCAGAATTGGCAGCAACAGTCAGTTGCCTTCGAAATTGCCCTCATGACGTTTGATCTGCTCCACATCATGATAACGGCTGTCTGTCACCGGAACAATTCGCTCGGCGTCTTGCGAAGAAGTAAACGCATCTGACATGTTGCATTCCCAAACACGTATCATCCCCCTACACACAACCCCAAAAACGGGCCAAGTAACAAATGTCATGGCCTGCATCTGTGTCTATTGTGAGAAGTACTAGTGACATCATGCAGGGACGAAAGTCACGACTCGGTAACGACGTTCAAATTTAAACGTTCCTTTCGGAATTACCTAACTTCGCGGAGTAGTAGGCATGACACGCATGTGGCGCTAAATATATTCGCGAACGTCACGTTTTGATCAATTCAAAACGTTGACCGTTGAACTCAAGCTGCAGTTGACATAGCTTTGGACCCTCCCTTCTTATCCCGGCGGGGAAATCTTGACGCACTTCAGCGGCGTCATGTTGTCATACCTGCTTGCGCTAACCTTTTTCTCGATAGCGTTGTACAGTCACAGCAGCCCTGGCCCTGTATTCCGAACTTCTCGCCTCATTAGAACGGTCTAACCGCCGCCTCTGCGCACCCTAGAATCACTTGTTTACTGGGCACGCCGGTATGGCGCATTTCAAACGGTTTTGTTACCAATACGAGCGCTGTCAGGAGGTCAATCTTATATCAACCGTGATTCTTATTGTCGGCGCGCATTCTTGCAGATAAGATATTGCTAAATTCCTAGCACTGACTATTCCTGCGCACAGGGTCGTGTGCAAGTATTTCCAGTACCGTTCAACCCGTGACTCGGAGACCCATTTATTCTGAATCAAATACAGCTATGTGGGTCTTGACGCAGGCCGTCACTTTTACTGATGCAACTATCGTATGCTCTATCACTGAGCTTTCTTCCAGGTTTTGTGCCGAGCTTCTCGGTGTTACAGCATCAGATTTCCCTGCAGGGACTCTGATGTCATTCCTTCATCAGATTCCAGTAGCCAAGATTATACCGATGCGTCTTCGATCTAACCTATAGCAGACTCGTGACCTGACGTACGTCTTTGAGGGACGGATTTTGATGTAGTCACCATGGCGTGGCTCTAACGCTTTCAACATTGATAGTCCTGGGACATCCGATTCTCTGCCAGCGGTTTGGAAAATGTACCTAAGACTTTGAGGCGCAATTTTACACCACCTTCACCAGGACTCTTTGAACTTTTCAAGTATATGTCAATGCTTTGGCCAGACTTGTCCACGCAATGCTCAGAGCTATCATTGACATGACTCGTACCTTCAAAATCTCCTCGTTCAACAGTGGGGCTGGCGTCATAGTATATACAACCATGTCTCGGTCCTTAGACGCCATGTGAGGTGGCATTGAGGTGGCATACAACGTCTAAACATACTGATGGCGTTAGGATCATCAATTTGAATACGGATCTTATCATACTTATGCATTCTTGCAAATTCTCAACGAAGCATCGCAAATGCCGAATAGCTGTAAACAATCATTGGGTGGTTTCAACAATTAAAATAAGTGACGCTGCAGGCTGTTGTTACAAAGAGATAATAGATCGTGACTCAATCGTTCCCGTATAAAAATCTATCGCCTTCGCCCCCCTGCTCCGCCGCCCATGACGACAAGTTTATTTCCCTTCTTCTTCTTGTTCCCTTGTCCAGCTGTGCTTCGCTGCTCAAGTTCGTGCCAAGCTACGTCTAATTCCCACTCATCCCCAATCTCCTGACTCGCATTGCGATTGTTTGTATTCGGATGTCTGAGATCTGCGCCCGATGCGGAATGGGCAGCAGATGCAAAGCTCCTCGAACCCCAAGCACCGCTAATCTGGGGGATGGGGGACTCATGATTCGCTATCCCCTCCACTTCCATGGTATGAAGAACGGGATCGAGAGGTACGGAAAATACAGACTCCGTCCACGGCGCAACAACCTTCTCTCTTTCGCGTTCCTCCGCGCGTGCACGTGCGCGGTCGTCCTTCCTACCTTTCTCCTTCCTCCTTGACTTACGGAATTTGATCGCCCCTTCAAAATTCTTGAGGCCCTCTTGACCCACAACTCCTTCCAAGTCTGCCTCGATGAAAACGACATCTGCACCCTCTGGTGTGTGTGCAAGGTACTTGCACCTCTTGCGCAGGTCGTCGTTGACAGTACCCTCAGTGGCAGAATCTACACGGATTGTAATTGTGTCTGGGAATGAGGCATAGCCGTTAAAGTGCGAGAAAAGGATCTTGATGTCGAGAGGATGTAAATAGATGGGCAGGCCAGACGCTGCCTGGTAGTAATAGTAGGTCTGCGTAGACGGGGGAGGAGGGTTAATGTTACGGCGCTGTCTGTGACTACGATTGTTAGAAGTATCGGCAGGGGGTGCTGGAACGGGTGCTGGTGATGGTGTCGACTTGGGAGTGGCAGGGATCGACAGGGGAGTGCGCGAAGATACGAAAATCCCAGAGCTCGAACCTGTCGCGAGAAATTCTTCTGGTGCCTCGGGGAGTGCAGCTCCTTTCATCTCCCCAGCAAGCTTTCGCGCACATTCAAGGTTGTGGCGTCGTACGATGTCGTCGTGATCCTTGCGAGTTCTGTCAATGGCTTCCTTCAGCTGCGGCGATTCTAATGCAGTTGCTTTAGCAATCTGATGGCGAAGCTTCTGATCAGCTGCATCAATAAAGGAAATACTGAGTTCATCTTGCACGCTGGCCATCATCCGGCGTTCTACGGCGAGCGCGTCCAAATCGTTGGAAAGATCAGCGATCAGATATTCAGGAGTAGCAAGCATGAACTTGGCATAGTCGTATACATCGGGAAGAAAGTGAAAAGGAGCCTGATGAGGTGGAATTAGGTCTGATGGCCAAGTATGTGAGCGTGGTAATGCAAGGGTTGTCATCTGAGGACGTTGCATCAGTCGCATGCGCATTGTGGATCCAGCTCGAGGAGTCGTGTCATGGTCCGAAAGCTGTGTGACATACGAGGAGCCACTGGCAACAGCAGGCTCGTCCTCATGGAACTGAGGTCCATCATACCACTTGACGCTCTTTAGCTGTTTCTCGTTGATCGTATCGAAGCAGACCGGACATCGTGCCCATTTGAGTTTGTCCGACATGCTCAGGTAATGTAAGATGCAAGGAAAACAATATACCTGGGAAATAATCTTCAGTCGTTGGTATGTAGTAGAAGGCATTTACTGACATGCCCGCATTTTGTCATTCGCGGAGCAGTAGGAGGGGACAAACAGATGGGACAGGTCTTGACCCCCTCCTCCTGTACAGCATGCTCCCTGCCGACAACAGCGGCAGATGCCAAGGCTGAGGACTGTGGAATGATGACCTGCAATATATCGTGCCATTGGAAAAAGCTGAGATCAACAGTTAAATGTGATCGGTCCAGGGACATCTTGGAAACCTCACATGTCTGGGTCTGCAAAGTGGACCGTATAATCCCCGCTTGGGTTCATAACAAACCGGTACTGCGCATTCACGAACCCTGTGACATTGTAAGAAGTAACACAATACAATATAGAAGACGATACTCACTCTCCTTGTTCCACACAGCTGAATGAACAGCTTTCTTACTCCTCCTGGGCACATTCTGAGGCTGAATCTGTCTAGGAGGAAGTGTGAAGTTCAAGAGATGGTTCAAGGACTGATTTGAGGCCATCTTCGGCGGTCGCTTCGGCGCTGTGGCCTGTGCTCTCAGCTGCGACGTCATTGAGCAAAACGGTGGAAACAAACGTCGGTTTACTAAGTAGAACTGGGGAATAACTGGATCCCTCGTGGGGTTCTTCCCTACCAGTGGGATAGAGACCACCACGATGGTACTTATGAACGAAATCGGTCAGACGTTATGACTCCGAAGACTATCTGTCCGAGTCACGTGTCGGTACCGTACTATTCTTCGTTGCAAGCGACTACTAAGCAGTCGCAACAGCACATCAAGAGTCCAGCCGACGCCGTCATGGCAAAAGGAAAGAATCTGAACCCAGCGGATGCGTTTAGTGAGTCTCCTCATGTATTACACACAGGCCCGTAATGAATGGCACTGACCCTTAGGAAAGGCTCAACGAAAGAAGGAACTTAAAAAGGCGAGCATACACCCTCGACGATCATATCTAGACTAAACGCATATTTTGGAATTATTCTCACTGCAGTAGAACAAGGCAGAGAGGTCCAAAGCTCGCGACTTCGCCCTAGTCAAGAAGGACACAAGAGGTTGGTTCGCCCTTTCATCTACTATAGCATTCGACTCAGTGCTACTTTGTTAGATCTCCAGGATGAAATTGAGAAGCTTGAGGGAGTGGCAGAGCCCTCTGGTGCAGAGACATATCGCCTGGCAGAACTCAAGGCAGAGCTAAACAAAATCATGGCTAAGAAAGAAGAATACGTCCAAGAGCATCCTGAACAACGTAAACTTGTTTACCGAGCTCGTAGAGACAAGGACGAGGTCAACAAAGAGGAACCGGTTGCCGAGCAGAAACGAAATGTTTTCAACAAACATGGCTTGCCTCGGCATCCTGAACGAAGCATCTACTATGATGCTGTCATGAATCCCTATGGTGTACCCCCTCCAGGAATGCCCTACATGGAGAGACGTAAGTCAACCCTAATAATACACGGTGTGAATTAATTCTGATGTTCTTACTGTAGCCCTAAGGCCTGATGAGACAGCCAGTGACGATGAAGCTGATGGCGGTCAGCAAATACTGTTAATTCACTTCATATTGATCTGTTGCTCAACATTACCTTTTCCAATGTCTAGATGACGACGTCGTTATGCCTGAAGGTCCTCCTCCAACTGGTAACAACAATGTCATGGTTGACAGCGATGATGACATTCCGATGCCAGAAGGACCTCCACCAAGCATTCTTCAAGGTTCGTTCCATTCTTTGTTTAACATACGCTCAATTCTCAGATTAATCTCATAGAACCACCACTACCACCAAACATTCCCTTCAGCGTCGCTCCGTTTCCGCCACTACCGCCTCCTCCGTTTGTTAATTCTGTCCAGGGTTCCCCGCCGTCTTATCCCCATCAACCTTCAGGATTTGGACATACTTCTCCTCCTGGCTTCCCGCCCGGTGTCTCACCGTACCCACCCATATCTGCGTTCATGCAACCCCATATGCCTCCCCCACCTCCTGGGTTTTTCCCTCGTGTACAGTCTGCTTCGTCCATACAAGATCCACTTTCTGCCATTCCTCACCAAACGTACCAAGCACATCGTGTCAACCGCCTTACGCCCCATCCATCACTTCCCCAAAAACCTCCGCCAGCCCCTGGCGCTTCCCCTATAGGGATTGCTGATAATAATACAACTGCAGCTACGGTTTCGGCCGCGCCGCAATTACGGGACTTCAAGAAGGAGGCTACGGCGTTCGTTCCGACATCCCTCAAGCGGAAAAAGCCTGCTGCTGGAATGGCGTCATCCAAGGTCAACGCAGCTCCTTCTCTCGGTGCAGGGTCAGAATCTTCGGAACCAGCACAAGCTTCGCGACCGGATCTTGTGAGCTCATTGATGGATAAATTTGGGCCGGTACCTGTAGTTGCAGCAGCCTCCCTGAATGAAAAAGGATCTTCGAAGGGCATACAGCCCGATGTTGGGAAGAAGGATGATTATCAGAAATTTGTGGAGGAGATAGGTGATATTTTAGGTACTTCGAAGTCATGAGGCATTCGCTGCTTGCGTATCTTGACGTAAATTCAGAAGGGACAATGCAGTTTGCTCAGGTGATTTATTTACCATGTAAGATTGTCTCCTTCAGCTTAGAAAATGTTCACAACAGGATAGCGTGTAATTCTTTGAATCGCAGAGACAAGGTTCATATTGAGAGGTGAGAGGTAAGAGCTACATACAGCAAGGAGCAGAGAGCTGGAAACACGAAAACATACAAGACGATAGCTAGCTCCAATAGTTTGAACATTCCGCATTCACACGCCCCGTGACTCCTTCCATCTGCCGTCCAACAGTCGAATGCCTCTACGAGTCAAGCGACGGTCCCATTCCCTCATCTCACCCTGTATTCCAGCCTCCTGAGCACGGGAAGTCATTCCATGCCTTAGCCACCTTACGTCGCGCATGCGTATAATTTGTAGGGAAGGAAGAAAGGGGAGGAGCCTCTCCAAAGTGACCCAGAAGTCACTGTTGGGTCGGGGAATTGACAAGATCTGGAGGGGAAGGATAAATGATGATGACACACCAGTCAATGGCGTTTGAAATGTGATTGTAAGTGCCGGTAGCGGATATTCCAGAGAGAGGTGCCTGAGATGTGGGGATGTGTGGAGTATAGTAGTGGGTGATGGATGATAGTGTGTAGGCCAAGACTTCGGAGTGGAGAGAAAGATGGTATGAAGATGCTGCCCATGCTTCTCAAGAAAGAGGGACGAGAGTGATGCAGGAAAGGGAATGTCATCATACGGAGTAAGTGATAGATTCTGTAAACGTGGTAGGGGGGAGTGCAAAAGAGCATACATCAACAAAGAGGAAGGCATGGATAATAGAGTAAGGCTTCGCAGGTGCGGTAAATAGAGCGGGACAGCTATATGTGGTATTTTGAGATTTTCGGTGTTATCGAGATGTGACTCGAGATCAGTGTCATCCAAACCAACCCCGGTGACTTCCAGTAGCTCCAGATTTACGCATACCCGCAGCAACTGAACGAAAGGGTCTTCACCGAGTTGCTACCGCGGAATATATGAAGGGATCATAATAAATTCCGCCTCAGTGCACGAATATTAGAGCTGCCATCTCTGTGTGTGAGAGACGCAAGTGCACGATAGCTCAGCAGAAATCCAGAGTACAAAGTCAACTTTGCGAGGAACGGCAGCAGTGGGAAAAGCTGCGTCAAAAGTGCGTTAACTGCATAGTACGCCGAGGAATCCAGCTCTGCGAGAAGTTCCGAAAGATCAAGCACTTGCACCCAACGCCCGGGGGTAGAGTAAGGGATTCTGCGGATAGAATCCCACATCTGGTCTGCAGAGTGAAGATGTGCAGTAAACTTCTGCAAGGAATTCACAGAGTGCAAGCACACGTTGGAATATAAGAGCGGCATTGCAACTTCCTACCGCAAAGATGTGTCAGCATAGTGAGACAGAGTGAATGAAATGGACCGAGATAGCCATGTATGCGACTACACTCGCCTGCTTCCTGTACGTAAGAAGCACATCGAAAACTCAAGCTACTCGCCTTGAAACCCTTGCATACTAGCATCAATGATAAACACGAATGCCGTAAATTACTGTGCGCATTGTGTGATTGGGCATCTTTATCATCCTCGAAGAGAGCCTGCACAAAAATGCGGGACCATATTTCCGAAGGAAGAGGCTTTAGAGGAGGTCGATGAGGTAAAAGAGGGAGGAGGAGGAGGCGTCCTGGATAACGAGCAAGCGGTCTTGGGTAAAGTAGGACGGCCTCGCACATAAGGCTGTTTCAGCACTGATCACCGCAACCAAGAGAAAGCTGGAAGCAAGTCTGAGAGCCTGATAGTGTGATCCCGGGTTCCCGATAGGCCAGCGCATAACATCAAGAGGCACGTGACCTCGACGCGGTACCGGTCCCGTTCACTGCCAGACCAGTAATTCTCTCTCTGTTCCTGTATATTTTATAGCACACATTAATAGTGTATCGCAGGCCGAAAACACGCATCATTATCACATCCTAAAGTTCACCCTACAAACTGCATAAACGAGCGTTATGGTCTTTCTTCTTCCAAATGTCGTCTTCTCTATTATCGCTTTAGCTATCCTGAAGGTAATGAGTATTTCTGCCCGCCCGGTTTCAGAGGTACGCCATATAAATCACTCGTACCCTCCTTATACCCTGTATAACCCGTGCCAACTGCGCTAGAATTCATCGAATCCTGCGAATGCGCGACGTTACTCTGAGCATGTACCCCCGATAGGCTCTGATACATTCAATCCTGGAACTCTCTCTCATCCCGCCACCGTCGCGGTCGATCCATTAGAAGCAATATTGGATGCATCGGGGCTCGGGGCACTTGATGGCCATGATGAAGGTTCCAGTAATAGCGACGAGGGAGAAGGGCCACTAGATGAAATTGCCCACCTGAAGGCGAGAACGTAAGTCGCTCATCTTCGGATAACTCAAAGTGCTCATCCGATTCGTTCTAGAGAGCGAGAAGTCAGCAGCTTTCAGGGAGTACGTAGCCTCTCATAGACAGACCATAGGCGAATGAAGACAGACATTCCTTCCAATTGCATTCATTAACATCTTCCGGTCCTCATCCGCATCAAGTTTCCAAATGCTTGTACGTCGATGTGTCGGAACTCTCAAGTACCAGATCATGGCCATATCGGCTCAACATTGTGGGGGAATGGAATGATTAAAATTCGGCACTGCTTGCAACGAGGACATCTTCGGGAACGTTTCGGAGAGAGCTGCGCACAGAGTGCACAAGCACCTCTTCTAACAATAGCGCGGCAAGGGCAAAGATACTAATCAACGCCGAAGGAAGCTGCGAACTTTGCACGATTGAGCAGCTTGGGTCTCTTAGCCGCCTCTGATATCTTGATCTGGGCGGCATACTGGGTCCCATAAGTTTAATAATTGCTTGCCCAGAGTTGCGACAGCTCCTTCGTTATTGTCTCCTCGAACGTACGATAGTATATTCCTCGATAACACTTCGGTAGGCCCGCTGAAGCTACCCACACCATGCGGTCGTTTCGATAATTGAGTTGACAGATGATACGATCAACAAGGTCGTAGGGAATGCTGCTCTGGAGACCAGCATCAGTCAAACCCTGTATGCTGTAACAAACCGGTGAACGCCGAGCCCTCTGGAAACAATCGATACTGGATCTCATCACTTTGGACACACGTCACCGTTCGGTCAAGGGTTGGTCCCGCATCGTAAATAGATCGATGGCCAGCAGGTGTCCTGTCCGTCAGTGATGAATGCTACGTACGTCACGTAGCCCAACGCCCACCAACCTCCAAATTTGGATGATTGAAATTGACCACATGAGATATGTAGGGCACACGGCAGACTCGAATAAGTCATCATGATTCCTGCTCGGAATAGATACCATATTGCGCACGCGAACTCACTGCACACATCCTAAAACCCAAATACGACGTGATCTTGTGTGAATCCCTGAGGACCCTGCAATTTTTCACATGGTGGATGATATACCGGTACACCCCATAATATAGGACACGACGGGGACAGGAACAGATTTCGACTAAGCCTAACGTAGCCAGCGCATTAGTTCGAAGGTAGGTGGGAAAGGAAGTGAACGAATTTTGAAGAATCTAAAAGGGGCGACCCCAGCTATGAATACACGAGCGTCTAGAGATGTCGTCTGTGGCTGACAAGCATATGAGTAAAATGGTACGTCAACTCGTCGATTGGCACTTACGATCAGGCGCTCAATAATTGATTGCAAGAATGCATGCCCCCAGTGGCACGTTCAATCGAACAGCCTTTGGAAATCATGGTTTGCATGAATTCTACTAAGCGAGGATCACGAAGCATGTCTCCCCAATCGCCATAAAGAATTATGCGGCGCAGCTCTGGAAAGGATGATTCGGAGAGGAATGCGAGGTGTAGCCTAAGGCGCTCTCGAGCTTCAGTGATCATGTCTGTAACCATGGCACATGGGAATGCATGCAAAGATATGCATTGAAGCGCGCAATTTTCTCCGAAGATAGGTGGTGGTGACGTGAAGTTAAGGAAGTAATTGAACGTCTTGATTTGAGGACAGCCACGGAGGAAGCGAGTGGTCTGATCACTAAGCAAGAATCCGACATGCCTTGCGAACTCGACCGTGCAGAGGCGAGCACCAAATACCTGCCATATGGTAT
Organism: Suillus subalutaceus; assembly: GCF_016647625.1. Taxonomy (NCBI): domain Eukaryota; kingdom Fungi; phylum Basidiomycota; class Agaricomycetes; order Boletales; family Suillaceae; genus Suillus; species Suillus subalutaceus. Next base: position 68,885 of record NW_024540397.1, read on the forward strand.
CGAGTGCGTTCTGTTCTAGGGGGAAATCCACAACGACATGGACAAGTGAAGGTAGCCGCCATTGGCAGATCTGGTGAACGAAGACAGGATTGATGCGTCGTACACGAAGTGTCTTCAATGCGGGGAGCTCCAGCACATTGCCAGTTTGGTCGGAAGACCACATCTCCCCTCCTACAGCGAGATACTGGAGATTGGGAGAATGACGCAGAACGTCTAGGAGCGAGTTGATTCCCCCAGAACGAGTAGCATCATTGTAATGCCACCACTCGAGCCTCTTGAGGTTCAAGAAGGAGTGGCTGGGAGTAGGGAATTCGTAGCGTACCGAGTCTGGAAGTGCCGACATGAAGGGCCTCACCAATGTTTCCAATTGCGGGCAATATTGCAGAATTTGTAGTGCGAGATCCAAGCTAGTGTTGGTTGGAGTATCGGTGTGAGGGTAAGGAAGTTCAAGGCGGCGGACACATTTTCCGAGCTGTTCACCCCTATATGTCTTTCCCAACGCCTCCACGAGATATTCTGCCCCACGTCCGACCTTGACATCCTCATATAGAATGCCGAGAGCGAGGTCTCGCCAAAGGCTGCACACTTGAACCACTGCGCACTTGACAGCCTTAGCCTCCGCTTCTCCTTTATTATCATGATCAAAGGATCCAAGGAATGGCCCAAAGTTTGGCGTATCAAAACCCGGCGGTGCATAGGTCGCCCAGCGAATGATGGTCCACCACAGCTCCGGAGGAAGCAATCGGTGGCCACGTCTGGACATTCCAGGTGGACGATGTAAAGATAAGGGAGATGACGGTTCCGATTTCGCCTGCGCTTCTTTGCTGACTGTGCAGCGCTTATCGCCACCCTGGGCGCCTACGCTTTCCACCTCCTGTTGATCAACGCCCAGATCTCCATTTTTATCCTTGCCCCCAAGCCTCTTTTCGACTCGTTGCAGACGATCTTGTAAATCGCTGCACTTCTTCTTCAATGCCTCGTTCGCGTTTTTCAGGGCTTCATTCTCGACACTCAGTACCTGAATCGATTTCTCTGGTCTTGTGACATTTTTGTTCTCGGTTGCGGTTGACTGCTTTCTCGGTCGCAAGAAGTTCGCCAGACGATTGACTGGCCCTGTTGCTGTGTGAGTGCTCATCACTGAAGGGAAGAATGAGCCACAGTGGTCGCTGCGCAGCCGCCGTGACTGAGACAGTTCTTTTTAGGTACCTCTCCAAAGATTCTCCGGTAGACTCCGCAAAAGATCGATAACAATTACAGTGACAAAAAAGTCTGACATCATATGGAACCATTGACTAAGCTGTGGGTTGGTCTAGTCTCAGGCAGCACTCGCCCCCATTTGAAAGGATTAGTCCAATTAATTGTCTAGAACACCGTGAACCAGAATGTGAATGTGCCAGTCGTGGATTGATCAATCGCACTATCAATACTGTTATCAACCGATCACCGGCATGTAATACGAATGTCAAGAACAAGTAGGTTATTATTGATTGAGCATGGTCTGATGAGCAACATATACATCGCTAGGACACAGGAAAACATTGATCGGAATGTGGTATCGTTGAGACAATAGGGCCGCCAAATAAAAAACACAAGGGAGGTGGAGCAAGGAAGTGGATAATATAGCTCGAATCGCCTAACATCAAGACACTTCAGTGCTATTACAAGGAACGTAACGCTCGTATCACGCACGCATCGTGTCCATGGTCGTCAGGTGTAGCATAAAGAAGTAAAAACCAAAATTCCCAGCTCAGTCTATTAGATGACCTGAAGGTAATTTGATGGTGCAACTGCGACGCAATGATTAGGGTCAAGGGGCTAGCGAGCAGTGCAGAACAAAAATACGCACTTCCCATCGTACCATCCGATTTCTTTGCTTGCCACCACTTGCCTTGCTTGTCGACGATATCAAGAATCTCACCCTTGGTGAATGAGATTTCGTTTGGATCATCTGGAGAGGCAGTGTCTGTGCAAGTGATGAGAAAAAGAATATTAGTGAAAGAGTTCTTGGCTTACAAGCATACAATGCTTTTGCTTTGTAGACGTATGTCTCTGTCCCGCCCGTGCTGGCTTCAGGCATATTCGGGCTACCTCCACTAATACCGCCACCTGCGCCTACACCCGCAGCACCTGGGCCCATCAACGGTGAGTTTGGACCCATATTGTTGTCAGGGCCACTTAGGGAAACCGGTGCAGGATTTGGTGTGCTATGAACACTGCCCACAGCTGCGGGGCCAAGACTGCGGGGTGCGCCGTCCACACTAGCACCGCCGACAAAGCTGTTTTGACTCCTAACCCCGGGACCGGTACCGCCCATCTTATTGGCATTGTCATAGGGCATATCGTGTGAACCGATACCGCCGCCAGAAGAGTAGTTGGCTGCATAGCCATTGGTGCCAATGTTGCTCGCACCGCGAGTCCTACGACGACGGGATGGTGGTGTGAGGCCGCCGGTGCCCATAGAATTGAAGATGTGGAATGCGAGAGAATCTTCCTCTGATGTGAAATAGATCACCCAAAGGATGTCCACGATTGCAATAATGAGCCATCCGGCAGCCATAGCGTCCAGCGCAGCCCGTCCAGTAAAAATACTGTTACTGACGGTGATGACAGCCATAACGATTGCGATAGCACCAAAGACTGATATTTGGAAGCGATGCATGGCTATTGAATCGCTTGCTAAGGTGTGCAATACGCCAAGGGTTAGGAATAATTGGAGGAATATCCCGAACCACCCAATGCCAACCGCTTGTTCAAAGACTAGAGGAAATAAATTAGTCAGTGGAAGTATGAAAAAGCAAGCTATTATACTAACATTGAGCAGTTACAATACATTGCGAGATAAACGCGATGAACCATGCCAACTATATTGTGACGCGCTTAGTTTGAAAATTGAGTCGAGTTTGATACATACCACGGCAAGAATTGTCGTAAACAAGAAAAGATAATGTGTTAAGATTGGCGTGAAATCTAAACCTTCGCTGCCACGAGGAGGCATGATTTGTATGTCGAGGTCAGAGTAATTTTGGTAAGAAGAAGGGTAGAATGAAGAGCTCTGACGTTCATAGGACAAGGCCATGCCAACTAAACACGTGTTCAATTATTCCCACGCGACTACTCATCTTCTTGACTCAAACGTTAACCGGAACCTGCAAGCTGTAGCGGGAAAACTCGTATGCAAGCTTCGTGACAGTCTTATATACAGAATGAAAGGGAATTTCCGACGGGCGTTAGCATTCCGTTGGCGTTACCATTTGTTTCATGGTCATCTCTCCCAACCATCCCGAGCCATGCAGTGACGTCTCCGCGAAGCCGGTCATTGAGTCAGCAGCTTTAGTCGTCGCTTGGCCGCTCAGCCGTGCATCACAGTTATCAGTGGCATTATATATTTGATTATGTCTTATCTTTTCCGAGCCATACCGTGACGTCCTACAAGCAGCACCTTGCCACAACCTTGCATGTCTCTCGATGAATTTCCGGAAAATCATCCTGAAGACAGTTGGTGTGATGCTATCTAGTTTCGGGATTCTTCTGGTGCGTGGCAGCTGTTCTGAGGTCGGCACCATGGTTACAAATCTATTCACCGGACACCAGAGTCTGCTGGCTATGTCCATTCAAACACTAATACCATCCGTGTTCGTGTTTTGGTTCAAACCACCTCCAGACGTCGATGAAATTCACAAAGGACAATAGCTCGTCGTGTTAAGCGACCCGTTCCCGGGCCAGTTGCTTCACCGGCTCCATCCTCTCCACTATCGACCAGGTCAAATAATATCATGCATAGCAGCATAGTTGATGGGGAGGTACCGCAAAGTCATGCGCGTGTGGATTTACCAGCCTCTCCGATGCCTGCAACGGAACTGCCTGTTCAACGGTCTAATCGCGGTGAAGTCTCGGAAGCCCACAAAGTTTTCAAGAGACATTCCCTTTCAGTTTCCCCGTCTTTTAATGCATGTCGGACAATAGCTTCGTCGAAGCAAAGATTGACACACCTCAAAGGCAGAAATTCTACAGGGTCATTTTATCAATGTAAGTTGTGTTTATTCCACCGGTCTTAAATTAACGGTGTTCGCTTCCGAAGCTCGTCCTTCGAAAAACCCAGACCCACCATTACGAACACAGCCTTACGCAGCGCCATACTTCTTTCCAGCACCTGGGACACCTGAAGCTATTGATTATGTGACGAAGACGCGAGAAGAGCTTTTGCAGCCTTCCGGATTTATGCACACCAGTGCTTTTACTCTCAAGAGGAATAAGAGAACCTATGAAGGGGTTGATGGCATACGATAGGAGTGTTGATAAGATAAGATAAATAATGAATTGAATTGACCGTTCCGAAGATTCCCACGTGCAGCATTGAGTTTACCTTCGGTCACCGTGTGCCGTACTACAGACTTACTGTGAAGGGCAACAACAATGATGGACACCCAAACACCCTTCACACCTAATTCGAGACCACAATCTCCATCACAGAACTTCAATCAAACCGTCCCTCTTCCTCCCATACCACCACCATCCTCTTCCTACGTTTCACCAAAGCTTACCATCCCTTCTCTATCCCTCCAACTCGATTCCGACGACCTCACCCCACTTCCAACTTCCAACACTCCTAGAGATATTTCATTGGAACCTCTTTCCAGTACTGCACAGCTTCTCATTTCATCAAAGATGGGTTTCCGTACTCCAAAATCTGGAACACCCCGTCCTCGCACCGCTGGTGAAGGCGATAGCGCATCCCATGGTTCCGCAGCGCAGAAGTCTCCAGACAGACCGCTTAACGTCACCGATGCGCTCAGCTACCTCGACGCGGTCAAAGTTCAATTTCAGGACAAGCCAGACGTATACAACCACTTTTTGGACATCATGAAGGACTTCAAGAGCGAAGTGTAAGTCAATCTAAATACTAGACGTGGAAGTGCGATTCGGGAAGCGGAAAATGTTTCATGACGTCCGGTTATCTTACCGCCTAAGGGCATGGACTACACCTGGCGTACGCGCCTTTCCTGTTGTGGTTGTTGTTGTGGAAGCATCCTTTTATATCGTCTATTCTTCTGCCTTCCAGCCTCATGTTGCTAATGATCTTCTCTTGTACAGAATTGACACACCTGGAGTGATCGAGCGCGTGTCGATGCTATTCCATGGCAATCCATATCTTATTCAGGGATTCAACACTTTTCTTCCCCCTGGCTACAGAATAGAGATGTCAGCAGACCCGCACGACCCTAATATTATCACCGTTACAACGCCGTTAGGGACTACCACTCAGAGCACAAGCACCTTCGAGCAGATCTCCCGCGTCACTCGTGACCCCGCTACAACCAAGTCTTCCCTTCCCCTTCCACCAACCGCTGGACCAGCGTTTCCAATGACCCGTTCGATGACACCATCGATGGCTCCCTTTCTGGTTCCGCACATGCCACAGTCTGTAGATACGTATTCCCCAAGCCTTCAAGTACCCTCCACAACTGCTGCTGCATCCTTTCTTGGCAATTTGTCCAATCGAAACGCAGTAGAAAACAAATCATCAGAGGAATTCAACCATGCAATAAAGTACCTAAACAAAATCAAGGCTCGCTATTCCGACGACCCCGATACATACAAGCAGTTCCTGGAAATCTTGCAAACATATCAGAAGGAGCAGCGTCAGATTCAAGATGTATGTGTCACGTGCGTTATCTCAGATGATGTGTATTGACGCTTGGGCATAGTCGCAAGTATACGTGCAAGTGCAAGCCCTGTTTAAGGATGCTCAAGATCTGCTCAGTGAATTCACAGGTTTTTTACCTGACCTGAGCGGGGCTGTCAGCACTCTTCCACAGCAAACTAGTGGTCCAGGTGTGCCAACACCTTGGGTAGATGCAGGTGACAAGAACGGCAAGAAGACGCAGCTTCCGCCTAAAAAACGGAGAAAAGCTCCAGAGAAAGAGACCACGCCTGCGCCAGCTGTGCGGACTGTCCCAAGTCGAGTGCGTGCTTCGCTAACTCCACGTCATTCGTCAATAACATTCTCCCTATGTAGGCCAAGAAGCCCAAGCACATGCACAAAGGGGCCGACCCTGACTCTCCGCAGTTCAATTCATACGGGTTACCGGAATCTCCTCCCCATCATCCCCTGCAATTGCATGCTAGTATGCTACCGCCACCCCAAATGCATAATCTAGTGTTACAAGGCCCCCAGCCAGTTGCCAACGTTCAGTCAGCACCTGATGAACTTATCTTTTTTGAGCGTGCAAAGCGCACGTTGGAGAGCAAGGATACATATGAGGAGTTCCTCAAGCTCTTGAACATGTACTCCAAGGACATCATCAATGCGAAGACACTTGTGAACATGGCTCAAGTGTATTTGGGCGATGGCGATCTACTCTCGCAGTTTCGGGAAGTGGTTGGGATCGATGAACGGCAGGACAGTATCGAACATGGTCCTCCCGGGAGTATCCGCACCGGGCCGCCAGAAGCTTTGTCTGCATTGCCAGCTGAGGATGGTGAAGGTCCAAGCTATCGTCGGTTACCCGAAAGCGTACGTATCGAATATCTGTTGTTTCCAGCTGACTGACTGAAGCGCTCTCGTTTGCAGGAAGTTCATTTGGCATGTTCAGGTCGCGACGAACTCTGTCGCTCCGTGCTCAATGACGAATGGGTATCACATCCGACATGGGCATCTGAAGAGGCAGGCTTTATCGCGCACAAGAAGAACTCGTTTGAAGAAGCGCTGCACAAGAGCGAAGAGGAACGACACGAATATCATGTCCAGCTTGAAGCCCTCGCACGCACGATCGCTGTTATAGAGCCCATTAACTTTCGCATTGAAGAAATGACCAATGATGAACGCTCCATTTTCCGACTCAAGCCTGACTTTGGTGGCTTGAGCAAGAACATATACCACCGGACGCTGAAGAAAGTCTACGGCAGAGATGCTGGAATGGAGGTCATCCAAGCTCTTCAGGAGTGTCCCAGCGTCGCTGTGCCTGTTGTCCTCGCTCGGCTGAAACAGAAAGATGAAGAATGGCGACGCGTCCAACGAGAATGGAACAAAACGTGGCGGGAGGTCGATGCCAAAAATTTCTACAGATCTCTTGATCATCAAGGGGTCACGTTCAAGTCGAATGATAAGAAGGTCGTCACTGCCAAACACTTTGTAGGAAATATCGAGTCAGTCAAAGCTGAGCAAGCAGATGCGCGCGCGCAGCAGGGTCCACCCTCATTCGCTACTGCTTTGCCAGGCCACCAACTGGATTTTCCTTTCAAAGACATGACTGTCCTTCAAGACTCGCTTAAGTTGGTTTACTCTTTCCTGGATCATTCCCATGCGCACTATACACTACAGGAACGGCGTGGAGTCGAAGGTTGGTTGCGATCGTTCATTCCCCTCCTATGTATGTGCCCTGCCGACGAGTTCAATGCTGGGTACACGCCTTTGGACGATCCGCGAGATGAGGAGACCGACCAACAAGCTTTAGATGGCTCGCGGAATGGATAACGGAACCCCGTTTACGAGTGGACGTGGCCCTTCGGGGAACGTAGTGACCGCGGGCGACCTTCGTAAGCGGTTACTGAAATCCTCGCAAGACAACCCCGTTGGGTCAGAGGGTCTGGAGACATTTTCGTTATCCAAATCAAGAGGGACCTCGCCTCATTCCGAGCGTGTATTATTTGATGCCACCCTGGAGGACAGCATAAGCGCAAGGTTGGCTTCAGCCCAAAATAGCTCCCCGGATCAGTGGATCCGCGACGCGTCAGCTAATCAAGCCCCTCCTATTCCAGGAGACGGTGGGCTCTAGACGAAAACCTTTTTTCGGGAACACGACGTTCTATACTGTGTTCTGTTTGTTACAGGTAAAGTCTCACAGTCGTATATATGCTTGACGTGAGCTAATTTTATCGCATATAGTTGATTTATTCTCGTCTGCTCGTGTGTAAGGAACAGGGCGCTCGTCAAACTGCAAAAGGTCTAAATCCTGCGGACTGCAATCCTATTGCTATTGAGTTGGGGTTGGATGATCCGAATGGACCCTCTGCTATACTTGCACAGGCTATGGAGGCTGTATGCAATCGTCAGGCCCGTGACGCCACTGATGTCGTATACCTTTACATGTTGGAGGCGTTTGAGAAGCTCTTTGATAATGAGCTTGATCAGGCAACGTTCGAGGAACATATGCGATGGTTTTTCGGCAACAAGGTAAGTTGTGCGTTCACCTCCTGAGTCGTTATCTGACCCGGCGCATCTTCCAGGCATATTACCTTTTCACGTTAGACAAGATACTGTCTTCATTGATCAAGCAGGTAAATATAATGCTTCCTGTGATGTTGGACTGCGGAGCCATCGTGACTGCGCTCTCTTCCTCGTTCAAATTTAGTTGAACGGAGTTTCCCTTTAACAGGTGCAAATTCTCTTGTCAGATAACAAGTGTCAGGAGCTTTGGATACTACTTCAACAAACGCGGAAGATGGATGCCCTTTCCAATCAAAACATGATTCGCTATCGACGCGAGGCGGAACGTCACGTTGGTGCCGACGAACATCTGTACAGGTTCGATTGGGTATGTGAGATACTTGAATTTTGAATTTTTTGTGTCCCTGATATGAAGTAATTCCAGCATCGGTCTTCCAAAACAATGTTCATTCAACTGGTTGAACCAGACGATCCTAGTGTGAATGGAGATGGAGCGGCGATTAACCGGTGGCGAGAATATCTCGACTCGTACGTTCTACGACACCCGACGGAATGGCTGTCACAACCAAAGCGTGAAGGAAAGGTATTTTTGCGAAGGTTAGTGCACAGGCAGGTCAACTTATGTAAACGTGAGCTGAGTTGTGATTGTGTGTAAATAGGCACATGACGATCGACGAATCGCCGCGAGGCACATCAAGCTGGGATTCCATGAGTATCCGAGTTAGCCTAGGGACGTACAAGATGTTCTATGAATCAAGCGCTGAAGATGTGTACGTCCGGCCGAGGAGTCAGGATGAGGAGAAGGTGCTTAGAGAAAGAGGGAAAGTTCGGGAGGAAGAGCGAAAACGAAGTCGATGGTTGGCGAATATGAATGTTGAGCTTAAATAACTGATATAGAAATAGCAGTGGTATGTGATATATCACACATGTCAAATAGGATTCTTCATTTAGCAGGGACGGATGAGACTCTGAATAATAGTTATTTATTTATTTATTACTTAAGCTGGATATGATGCCCACGAGTTAGTCCCGCTTTTCTCCTCAGCAACCTGTCAGTTCTGTTGTAGATTTATTCTCTCTCTCAAGAGTTCGAGCGTCGTTCAGAGGTTCGATCCTCGTTTTTTGCTGCGCTGGCTGAATTTTATAGTCTAATATTGACTATAAAATTTTGACGACAAATTACCGAGTTGCTGCCACGCTGAAGCGGCAAGACTCTCTTGGCACTTCTTCTGCTGTCGTATCATGGCCAAGCAAAAACATGGCCAGTTCGGTTCAAGACTAGATCGTCAGCAACGTAGACCTTCACCAGTTACTATAGCTTGTCCTTCATCATCCGTCTTATCAATCCTTGCAACTATCGTCGCCAGCTCACAAACAGTAGATGGAAGCCCACTCCCGCAACCGACCCCACCTCCATCTTTCCTATGTCCGTTTATGGATACTTGCGTCCATAACACAACACCCACAACATCTTACAGCAGCACGAAAACCTCTTCCACATCCTCCATGACTACAACTACATACGTTCAACAACAAGTGGCAGACAGATACGTTCAGTCTAACGGCCGCTGGTACAAGACAAATGCCTGGACTTTGTATGGTTCAACAGTTCGTTTACTCTCTTTGTCATCTTCTATGCGCTAATATCTTTATCTAGTTCTCTTCTTCGTCTCCCGACACAGATGATGTTTCACCATCTACCTCGGCTCTTCCAACCGCTTCCACTTCCACCCAAATAGACTCTGTCCTTCCTGCGGGTTGGTCTACAACATCCCAAAGCGATCACACCGACTCTATGATCATCCTATCACTAGCTATAGTCTTGGCAGTCTCAATTTGCCTCTTCATTATAAGCTGCACCGTTTGGAGAAAGAGACGGAAGAAAGTGTTGAACAGAGAAAAGATTGAGAAAGACTTGGAACTGAAAGCTAGAAACAAGGTAAACCTGGAGGATCTATCAGAGGACGGTGAAAGGGAGGATGAGGCTCGCGGAAAGAATCGCTTGTGGGCGAGGGCAAGCGCTCGGTGGAAGGCTAGCATACGACATTCTGCTCGTCGACGCAGGCGACGGCATGGCTTGTCTACCAGAAGTCGACCACAATCTCCCATATTATTGGATCATCGCGAAGCGTCTGCCCACTCCTCCCCAGTCTCATCCCCGCGACATTCAATAGCATCTATCTCTGAAAACATTGACCACCACGCTGCTCCTATTGAGAATTCTCTTGCCCCCGCACGACCACCTTTTACATCACCCGACCCATCTAGCTCATGTAACGTTTCGTCTCCCCCTGCTTACATATTTCCCACACTGCATGCGCGTCCTGAGATTGAAGGTCGTCCTCAGGAGGCATCGCACGTACCTTCGGGTGATCCTACATCACGCCGAGGATCACTCCTCTTCGGTCATGACTTTCCACCCGCGGACCATGACGACATTCCTTACCGTCCCAGTACTGGGCACGTCGCCATTGATGATAAGACTCATCTCGCCCGTATGGCGGAGTTGGCTAGCGCGCCTCCCGTAATTCAGGATAACACTCACGGGAGACCTTCGATACATGAGTCTGCCCCAGAATGGCATGATGATTTTGAAACCCACCCTACCGAACTAGCCACTGTCGCACCCTCCGAGGCTTCTCTATTCGAGGTTGGGAACTCGGGTTTCCCAAAACCGCCCTCGAAAAGTGGTTTGTCACCTGGATACTTTGATGGGCACAGTTATCTACAGGATATCACCGCATTAGATCCTAACACATTGCCTTCTATGCCCCCATACGAGGCTCAGCCCAACGCCATTCCCTTTGAGGACACTCTGACGGCTTCGGCTCCTCCAATACCGGAGGATGACCAAGCCTTTGACCGTTGGGAAGGCAGTGCTCACGAAGCGCCTAGAGTTTACGGTGATGAGTGCGACATCCAAATTGCACGATCTCCTTCCTTGCCTTCCTTGCCATCTGCGTCTAGTTCTCAACCTTCCGCTCCACCGGAAGAGTTTGTTAGTATGCATGGCGTACTTCCGATATACCAACCCTAGTTGTGGGTTTTTTGGACCACGTTTTTATGGGCGTTCGGAACGTTCGTCTATTGTATTGTACTATATACCTAATCATCACCCTGTCTTCATGGACATTTGCCAATTGCGCATTACAATATCTTGTTGCAAAATGCCGCAGCAGTATATTTATATATCAATAGAGCGAACCAAGTGTGGTCACCGTGAGTTTGAACTGCTTCGCGCGCGTTCAGCGGCACTGGTCAAACTGTTCATCCCAGTCTTTAACTATCCGATAAATATTGATATTCTTTTACATGTCCACTACTTTTCAGCTTGTTTAGACTGCAAGCGTAGTCTTACATAAAGAAGACCAAAAATAGTAGTCACATTTCAGATCACTAACCCTCTGAGCTCATCGGATTCACTATCTTAACTCTTAGGCTTCAGATTGGGACCATCAGTCGCCTATATTCAATTCCCTGTATACTCGGAAATGGGGAAGTCGCAGAAGAAACGGTCGATGCGTCGACATAATCCCATGCGGGTGCCAGATTCGCATCTTCCCAAAGGTCTAGAATCAGCAGCCTCATCCTCCCCAAAAAATGAAGCAGTATTGCCTATCATCCAAAAGGTGCGTCGTATGGCAAGATCCATGTTCTGGAATTCATTGGGCACTGTAGTTAGAGAATCCAGACGCTTCTGAACGCAAGTGGGCATGCGTCGCGGTATCCAATCTCATACAAAACGATCCATCTACGCGACGGTTATTACAAGGAAAAAATGTAGTCGGAGCGCTCATTACGCGCCTTTCTGATAGCGAGGAGGAAGTCTGGATCGAAGCCGCTGGGGCGCTAAGGTGTGCATCTCCAGCCTCGAAGATTTCTTTGCCTTACATTCTCGTGCCTCTCAGAAATCTGTGCATTGATGGAGGATACGATATATGCGCCGAAATGTACAATAAAAATATACTGGCTCCCCTTAAAGCATTCATCCCGAAGGTATGTTTAACATGCATGTGATTGGATGATGCGAGGCCGAGGTCAATTCTTCCCAGATATCGAGCGCACTCTCACAGTTCCTGGAATCACCCAAGACGGCTCCAGAGAACGCGCAAAAAGTAGTGTATGAATTTACCGAGAATGTGAATACTATACTCTGGTGTCTTTCGTAGGTGCATCGGTTTCTAATCGCATCGTATCAGCGCTGAAGGCGCGGTCAGGGAGACATCCAACAAGGCACTGAATGCTATCAATCAAATCAACCTTGTTCCTTTTTTGATGTCCTTCCTGGCCGCTCGAGCAAAATTACCCATAGCTACTGTTATTGCCGCAGGTTCGCAGATATTTCTGCTTTCAACATCTACTTTTAGGACTTACTGTGGCTATCAGCGCAATGCCTGTACGTCCTAACGGATGACAATCAGCCAGCAATGGATGAGCTTCGGTCAAATGCGGCGTACAGCACGTGTTTGCTCGAAATCGTACACGATGAAGGCGGTGTAACGGAGAAGGATAAAGAAGTATTTTGGGATAGAATGACCACGTTGAAAGTGTTGTCAAGCGGTGAGGAACGTTCTTTTGTGAAATACATTAGCTGATTATAATCAGGTATCCTGAGCAACGTTTCACCTTTCCCTCCCCCTGGTTCCGCATCAGGAGTCGATGTTGGCAAGGAGATTGTACTTCCACTACTTCAGCCAGTGGTGGCTTCTGTATCTCTTACTGAGTCATCAGCGCTGGCTGAGAGCCTGGTGGTAAAATTAGTAAGTTGCCGATCTTAGTGGTTCACCGGTGGTGTTTATCGATGCGGTGTAAAGGCGCTGGAACCTCCTCAAATAGAAAAACTATCTCTAAAAAGTGCTCCGTCAGATCATAGATCTGATACCGAGGTCGAACTCGACCGTTTGGAGAACAAATTACGCACTGTCCAGCTCGCACTAGAAATTTTAACTGGGGTGTGTGCAACATTACCTGACCCTGACCCCATCTCCGAGGTGCAGGAAGGTGAACCTGATGCGGAAGAAGATGAAGGTAAGATTTTTTACATAAATAGCGGTGATTATTTGACATTTAGATAGACAATGATGCTGAGATAGAAGAGGATGTAACCGATGGCATGGCCCTCGACAATATACCGATCGCCGATAACACAACAACCGCAAGTCATCTGCCTGCGCTCGTAGAACCTCTCATTACCCTTATCCAACCCGTCAGATTATCTTTCCCTCCTGCAGCCGGGCAATCCTCACACCCACCGACAACATCTGTACTGAGTGCAATTCATGTTAGCGCGCTCGAGTGCTTAAATAACATATTTCTCTCGTTGAGCGCGTCCCCAAGCTCCGGATTAGCCGCGGCATCCGCGAGTGGAAAAAAGATATGGGACAGCGTGTGGGCAGCACTTGGAAGTGTGGGCACGGAAATCACACGCGGCCAAGAGCGTAAACAGGAAATGTGGGAGATTGGAGTGGGTGTGCTCTGGGGCGTCGGTAATATCTGGAAGGGTAGCTTGGTAAGTCTTCTTATTGGCAAAAGTTCTGGTGTTGAGGAGTCACAGGTGCCCAACGAAGATCAAGTCCAGCTACTGATCCAGCTCTGCAACTCGAGCACTGATCCTGCTATTCGCGTGAAATGCATCGGCACGCTCGAGTGCCTGGCGCAGCATCCACAATCTATTGATGCTAATCGCGTGAGCCGCATGTTCTCCTGCCCTTCTCGAAACTGAACACAAGATTAGGTTATTGCAATGCACCTGCTTTCCATCCTCCCAACGTCCACAGCGCCTTCGATCTACGGCACTGAGCCACTGATCCAAACACTGTCGGCTCTCATCGACATCTATTCCGACGAGAATCTTCCATACGATGTCAATTTTCGGCAAGGCAACTTCGTGCAGCGTCTTGTAGATAGCGTTGAAGGGGTGCGTAAAGCCGTGCGAGCAATCGACAGGCGGAAGGAGCGAGATTTGAAACGGAGAGGGGAGGAGATGCGAGACAACTTGATTGACTTCATCAAGTACCGAAGGGCCTTGAGATTTTGATAGTAGCATAGCTAGCATCAAAGAACCACTGTTGCTACTTGAGTAGCTACATGCAGTTAGCTCCATGCGTCATGGTCCCAACGCCTGGAATCCAAATGACTGGGCTGCCATAACGGCGGATGTCTTCGTCTGCATTCAAAGACCACTCCATGCCTCTGGCAGCTCAGAGCAATATCTGTAGTTATGGACTTATCCGCGTCCGACTTTCCCGCATTCATGATGATCCGGCCTGGGTAGTTGGCGGTAGACTTCAGCAAGCCATGCTCAAGTGCGTCGCAAATATTCCAAAGTGGGACCGAACTTTGGAACATGAGAGCCGGAGCTTGAGAGACTGTATGCACGCTGTACTGTGGTGGAGCATCGAGGATGAGAACTCGAACTGTGGACATGTACGGGACAAGGTTCTTCAGGAAACACGGTGTGCCCAAGCGAAGGTGAGTTACGTTCGGGAAAGACGCAAGGATAGAACCAAGTGATGCTGATGGATGGCGCGCTATATGCAAATGCGTCACTGAACTAATGACGACACTAGAAAGGGGGCATGCAAAAGAATCACGAAGGGGAGGCCAACAAATACGGAGGTGCGTGAGTGATTCCGTCTTTGCTAGGAGATTTTGGAGGATTGCGTCGAAATAGTATCGCCTATCCATTGTGATCGCAATACATATGAATTGCGCCTCTGGAACATGTTTTGCAATCTCGTCAACGCGAAATCGTGTGTGGTCCACAGCGTTTAGCACGACGGAGACATATCGAGCGCATGGATCATAACGTGAGAGGAGTCTCTCATATGCGACGAAATCGAGCATTGTCTCGATAAAGACATAGCGCAATACCACCTCGTGGAGCACATCGCGCCATATCTTGGACAAAATCGCAATGGTGCGAAAGAAACGCCATCTAGCGGGTGCGTCGCCAATGGAGCACCATGCATCTACAATGATTTTCTCCACGAGCTCGTAAGGAAGGGCACCCCTGTACTTCTGAGTTTCTTGTGCTGCGCTGGAAAAGGTTAAGCACCGTCGAGAGGGCAAATACGCGGAAGCTAACCTGTGCGTTTACGTAGGCAAAACAGTTGTAACAGTGATCTGGGTAGTTCACAGCACACGTCCGAGTCAGCGTCATCATATCGTTCAGCGCGACCACACACATCAACTTGCCTTGTCATGGTGTCAGCATGACCTTGTAGTGTCAAAACATCCTCTAGAGACACCGAACGACTTTTTTTCACTTCTCAGGGATTGTGGAAACTCGATTCTACGTAGAAAGGTTCAGGGCTTCAAGGAATGATGTAAAAGTGATGAGGTGCCTGGTAAGCTTTGGGAATGGCTGGAAGTGATACCAACTGTTCCGTCGCTTTATCACAGTGCACTCGATCTGGGACTCGATAAGATTTGGCTCAACCTCAGTACTAATAAAAACCTACATGTGACTGAGCGTTGAGGCACGAGGGAAAACCTTGAAACGTGTGGAGCTCGGTGGTAGGTGCTGGGATTGGTGAGTTGAAGTAAGTACTACTACGTACTGCTAACTTACTCGGATTAATGAAGATCATGTGAGCTAGTATCTTTGTGCCCGAGTACCTAGGTTCGTGCCTGTTGGTGCCTGCCCAGTGCCAGATCTACTAAGCGAAGATCATTGCGATGATCTTCTCTCCCGCAACACCGTCGAAGACGTCTAATCCCCGTTCGGGTGGGACACAGGCAGCAGGGGCCATAGCTTGGGTGGTGACAGCGTAGGGCTCGTGACCAGCGAGTTATCACGGTGCCAGCAGATTGATAAAGTCGGCCTGGCGATCCTTCTCGGGAGCTATATAGTACTTGCTTCTGTGCACTGATATACACCCATTTCACGAACTCTGCAGCAGCAGGTAATTATATAGCTACTAGCATTAATGCCTGTCCTCAGGACTCGGCCTCAGTGCCGAACAGCAAGCAGATAGCAGAAATGTCGAAGAATGCGTGATAGATTATCAAATTCCTAGTGGTGCAACTTCCTAATATGGTGGTTGCAACTCTGGAAGGTACATTTTCTAAATAAGTACAGGGTGGTCCGTGCACTCAGTGTTATTGCTATATAAACGAGCCTCCAACCTTCTAAAATCTTCATACTTACCTTGATGGCATAGGCTCCTTCATGTACCCGGGTTTGTGGGCCGCGGGGACCCTTCATAGCACGGCGACCCTGTCCATACAGAGGGTAATCGCGGTTTGTATGAGCTCCGGCTCATGCACCGTCTCAATATTTTCCTGTCCTGCCACGGCCACTCTGGCTGGGCAGGCCTTTTTTTTCGCCCTTCCTCGGGTCTAACCCTAACCCTATGGTACACCCAAAATGAAAAGCCTATACCACAACAGAATGAATTTCATTTCCTTGACGCATGCAAGATTGAAAGTACATTTATTTGACATATAAGCGACCAATTTATGGTTTGTTCTGTAATACAAATGGATGTGGCGCTCAGCGCTATGACATCCCATATCTCAGTCTTCTCGTACAACTCCCGTTCCCTGGATTTGACCTCAGGTTAACATCAGGAAGCCGAGAACTCATGCACGAACCTTCTTGCTGTCGAATGGGTTCAATCCAGCCGCAACTCGGCTGCTCGCAATCAAGGCGCTCTCATCAATGATGTCCCACTGCTGTGTCCCTGAAGCAACTTGTGCTTGGTGCATAGCTCGTGTAGTAATCATGCTCCGAAGTGCGTTACTAACTACAAATGAATGAGTATCTCATAATGACCGAAGGTCGGATCGTCGACATACCTGCAGGCATCGGGCAATTCAGCTCCGCGGACAGGCGAAGGACGTGACTGGATGCAAAACTGTGTCAGAAAGAACTGTATTCATTGTGAACACGTCGAGGCACTAACGAAGAGTCTTTGATTCCACCATCCATAGCAAAGCCTACGGAGCCATCGAACGAGTCGTTGATCATCTTGTTGCCGTATGCTAGCAACCTGTTATCATCCATGTGAACATCAGTAATGTAATTGACAGCATGCATACCCTGGTGCTGGCATGATGTCTGAACGCGATTGATCAGCTTCCCGTCATAGCACGACAGAAGGCGGTCCAAGATTCACCTGTGATCAGATCGTATACAGTCTGCTGCCCAATGCCAGACTTTTCTCCGAGTGTCAGGGTTTCAGCGAGGAGCTCCAGGGCAGCGGCGAGATTACCATTACCGATCAACTTTAATGTCGAAGCTGAAACCCACACATTTTCAGACACGTAGGTTTGCTCGCCACGCTCTTACACATTCTTACCTTTTTCTACATTTCCTCCGAGATCAATCACCTTGCGGCCCACTGCAGGGACAAGGAGAAAGGCGACTTCCTTCTTGGACCGATAGTCTCCACTCATGGCAATAACAAGCGTGGCCTTGTCTGCCGCTGGGGGAGGTCCAAAGATAGGTGATGTGATAAAACGGGTATGCGGAAAGCTCGACAGCAGTCTGTCAAGATCGCCTATAGCAGACTTGCTCACGGTTACGTTAGTAGCAAGAAACTTTTCACGCACCGGCTAGCGCAGGGTAATTCTGACATTGCCTGTAAGCGTGAAGCCCAGAAGCGATTATCAGGCTTACTGTACTCATTTCAACGAAGATTTTGGCTTTGGTTGGAGGTGATTGCTGATGACAGCAGCATTATCATTATCTTATCCTGCAGGAAGGTGGATTGCGGCGTACGACGAGAGCCTTTGCAAACTCGTTATAGACACTCGTCACTACAGCATCATTCACGAGACAAGTGAAGATAACGTCGCACTCCGTAGCCAGCTGGCCGAGAGTATCGGCGACTTTGACGGCGGATGCACCAAGTTCTGCAAGGAGCTTCTGAGACTTTGTCACAGTCCTGTTGTACACAAGGAGGGGCGATGATTGAGATTTGCGGGAGTTAGCTAGATTGCGGGCCATGAAATAGCCCATGGCCCCAAGGCCACAAAAGCCAATTTGAAGAGGGTGTACTCCAGGAGTTGGGGGCCGAGAAAAGGGAATTGTGCCTGCATGCAGGGCTGGAGTTTGAAGAAGGTTACTCGCCATTAATATTCGAGCTGGGGGTATCTGTGGGGGGAAGAGCAAGTACTGATAATAATATATTAGCAAGTCAGGTTGTACACTTGAAGCCTGAGAGCATTTGGACACGGTTATCGAGAGTTATCGGAAACGCTGTATTCCCACGTGAATGAGGAACGAAGTTTATTGGCTGGCTATGTGCACTAGCTTTGGGGGGATTTTAAAACCGGATCCCTCCATGACAGCTCCATGCAAGAAGATGCGGGAGATCCCGAGCCGCCATACGGCCCGGATTGTATAAGTCCAGTACGCTAGGGGCATGATTATATCTTTCACTCGATCCACCTGTCACACGGCGTCTACCTGAGCTCTTGGTCCCCGCCTGTGGCTCATAAGGTGAACATCTCGATCGGTCGAGTCGAATTCCTGTATTCGTCTAGACCGAGGGACGTTTACTCGAATGGACTAACTGATGGTAGGTGGAACCCCTGACACAGCAGACATACTCTTTCCTTGAATCATGATGGTCTCAAATGAATGTATGACTTTGCTCGATATCGTCCGCCTGGTTTGGAAGTGTAATCCTGAATTTCGAACATGGATTGCACACCTGCAGGTATTTCTAGTCTCACGACCAACCATCTTATGTCGACGAAGGGAGGTTTTCATTTCTTCTACGATTCCAAAGTTACATGTCTCTATTGAAGGTACATCCGTGTTTTCTTATAAGTTTATATGGTTGTTCTGTCAAAATAATACATACAATTTGACTTCAAATGCTTGAGATGATTTAGCGTTCCTCAGTCTTCTCGTACGACACATGTTCCCTGGACTCGACTTCAGTCTATCATCATGAAGGGAACCGAGAACTCAAGCACTAACCTTCTTGCTGTCGAACGGATTCAATCCAGCAGCAACTCGGCTGCTTGCAATCAATGAGCTCCAGTCTATGATGTCCCACTGCTGTGTCCCTGCAAGCACTTGTGCCTGGTGTATCGCCCGGGCGGTGATCAGGCCACGATGCGTGTTATCAACTATAAAATGAATGAGTATCTCTGGATGCCTGAAGGTCAAATTGTTCATACCTGCAGGCATCGGGCAGTTCAGCTCCGCGGACAGGCGGCGGATGTGACTGGGTTGAAAATTATATTAGAAAGAAATGTTCATTGTGAGCATCTCGAGGCACCGACTTGGCATCTTTTATTCCACCATCTATGGCAAAACCTACGGAGCCATCAAACAAGTCGTTGACCATCCTGTTACCATAGGCCACTAAACTATTATCATCCGTCGGCTTCAGCAATTCGAAGTAATGCAATTGACAGCGTACATACCCTGGTGCTGGCATGATTTCTGAATACGATCATTATCAGCTCCCCGTCGAGGTAGAGCAAAATGCACTCCAAAGATTACCTTTGACCAGATCGTATACAGTCTGCTGTCCAATGCCAGACTTTTCTCCGAGCGTCAGAGTTTCGGCGAGGAGCTCATTCATGCCCATGATCATACCATTACCGATCAACTTTAGTGTCGGAGCTGAAAACTCCACCCATTTAACAAGTTTCTCGCCATCGCTCTTACACATTCTTACCTTTTTCTACATTTCCTCCGAGATCAATCACCTTGCGGCCCACTGCGGGGACAAGGAGAAAGGCGACTTCCTTCTTGGATCGGTAATCTCCACTCATAGCAATAACAAGCGTGGCCTTATCTGCCCCTAGGGGAGGTCCAAAGATAGGTGAAGTGACAAAGTGGACATGCGGAAAGCTCGACAGCAGTCTGTCAAGATCGCCTATAGCGAATTTGTTCATAGTTCTGTTGGTGGCGGAGTAACGTTTTACGCACCAGCCAACGTAGGGTAAACCTGACATCATCAGTGGGCATGAAAACCAGAAGCAGATATTAGGCTTACTGTGCTCATTTCAACAAAGATCTTGTACTTGGTTGGAGGCGATTGCTGATGATGGCAGCATGATTATCTTATCCTGCAAGAAGATATGATTGCGGCGTACAGCAAGAGCCTTTGCAAACTCGTTGTAGATGCTCGTTACCACAGCATCATTCCCGAGATTAGTGAAGATAATGTCGCACTCTGTAACTAGCTGACCGAGAGAGTCGGCGATTTTGACGGCGGATGCGCCAAGTTCTGCGAGGAGTTTCTGAGACTTTGCCACAGTCCTGTTGTGCACAAGGAGAGGAGGCAGTTGAGATTTAAAGGAGTTGGCTAGATTGCGGGCCATGAAATAGCCCATGGCCCCAAGACCACAGAAGCCGATTTGAGGAGGGTGTACTCCGGGAGTTGGGGGCCGAGAAAAGGGAATTGTGCTTGCATGCGTTGGACTTTGAAGAAGATTGTTCGCCATTGCGTTCGAGCTGGGGGTATCTATGAGACAAAGAGCTCAGTGAGCACTGGGATATATATTAGTAGCTTCTTTAAGACACGGTTGGGCCGGGTGGGCCGTTATCGAGGTTATCGGGAACACCGCGTTAATACTCCCACCTATTCCCACGTGAAACAAAGTTGATTGGCTGGCTAAACTACCAGGGTAAGTACCACCTACAAAAATACTTGTAGAAGAACTTTGATGATGAATTCCTCACGATTGATATTGAACTGCAGAACTTGAAAGAGTTTCAGGTTAGCCTGGATTGCCGCTATGTAGACTAAAAATACACGTGATCAATTCTGTTGCGGCGCTGCTTGCATAAGCGCAGATGGCCAAAAATAGTATTCCACTTGGACGCGATACTACCGCAGTGACAGTCATTGACAGCTGCTGTAGCTGCACCAGCAGCAGTTTAACACTTCTATCGCTGCCCGTTATCACCATGCAACAGCAGCAGCAGGCGGCACAAGTTTATGCACAGCAGAACAAGGGTACTCTTGTTCCAGGTCAAACCATCTCCGTAAACAAGTACACGGTCCAGGTTGAGCGGTATCTCAGCCAAGGTGTGTTAAGTCCAACTGGCAGCCTCATCAAACGTTAACATTTTATTCAAAGGTGGATTCTCCCATGTGTACCTTGTCAGGACTCCCACTCCCGTGTATAACACGACGCATCATGTGCTCAAACGCATCGGCGTTCCTAATGAGGCCATGCTCGCGGAGGTTAAGAAAGAAGTCGATATCATGGTTCGAAGAACCCAAACTGCTTGCTCGGTGCTTACTGAAACTGCCTGTAGAGGATACTGAAGGGGCACCCAAATGTGGTGCATCTAATCGATGCTGCGTGGCACAAAATGGCAACCGGCATGTATGAAGTCTTCATTCTTATGGAGTTTTGTCCAGGCAAGTGTTTTTGCAAGATTTACACATCTGATGTGGTCTTACTCAGACATAGGCGGTGGAATTATTGACATGATGAACAGACGTTTACGCGAACGTCTCACAGAAGCAGAGATCCTCCAGATTTTTGTAGACGTCTGTGAAGGTGTTGCTGCCATGCATAATCTTCGCCCCGCTCTTCTTCATCGTGATCTGAAGGTGGAGAACATTCTCCAGGCCTCTAATAACGTCTTTAAGCTCTGTGACTTTGGCTCTGCCACGCCAGTCGCGCCTCGACCGCCATCTACCACAGCTGAGGTTAGAGCTCTCGAGGCAGACTTGAACAGACACACGACACTACAGTACAGGGCGCCTGAGATGGTTGACCCATACCTTCGCCGTTCTGTTGACGAGAAATCTGACGTTTGGGCACTCGGAGTGCTATTATACAAACTGTGTTATTATACCACTCCTTTCGAAGAACATGGACCCTTGGCAATTTTGAACGTACAGTATCGCATCCCGCCATATCCCGTTTACTCATCGCAAATGAACACACTGATCGGTGTGTTATTCTTCGCTTCCATCGCATCCGAATATGCTGAGTTGTCATGCAGCCTCCATGCTTCGTGAGCACGGTACACAGCGACCTACAGTATTTGAACTTCTCGCTCAAGTGCACACCGTACGAGGTACCAAATCGCGCTTCACCTACGACATTCCTCCGCCCGCGCCCCTTTCTCCTCGAGCTTTACAGTCTTCATCCACGAATGCTCTTGACAACCTTGTGTCTTATCGTCGAGCGCCAGGCACAGATATTGCCACTCAACAAGCCCCGCCAGCTCAGCCCCAGGACATAGGTACAGGCATTCAAGCGCGTGATAGGGTGCTGGAGGCTATTGCACCGATGCGCCGTGGCCGGCCATATTATTCGCAGCAACCGAACGACACCACCACTCCTTTATCGACCTCCCGCCCTCCTAGTCCGCCGAAGCTGCCAAAAAGGCCTGATGCTTCATTTGGCGCAGAGGAGGACAAGGCATGGAAA
Source organism: Suillus subalutaceus (assembly GCF_016647625.1). Classification (NCBI taxonomy): domain Eukaryota; kingdom Fungi; phylum Basidiomycota; class Agaricomycetes; order Boletales; family Suillaceae; genus Suillus; species Suillus subalutaceus. Next base: position 91,419 of record NW_024540397.1, read on the forward strand.
GAGATAAAAAGCTCTTCTACTGTCCTCCCTGCTGGGGGCATCAGGGCTCACAAATCAGGCAGTGTAACTGCGAGTGTTTGGAAGCCTAAGATATCCGCGCCTCCTTTGGACGATGCATGGAGTGTTGAGACGCGTGCATCAAAAGCGATCTCGGATGATCCGCCAACACCAGGGGTCACTGCATTTGGTGACAATTTCGGAGAAAAGCTATGGAGCGCCTTTGACGGTGCAAAGGCCGGAGAGACTACTGTTGTGACAGGAATGGGGTCATCCTCGAGTTCTGGGAAAGAGCGTATTTCAAAGCTTGCTCCCCCGCCTGAGGGGTCGCGCACCACAAGACTTATGATCACGAAGAGTAAGGACGCGTTCGATGGTCTAGGTTTAACACCATCTTCAGCACCCACACCTACTCTGGGGGAGGCACGAAAGCTGAGGACTGGCCTTGCTGCAGTTAATGGAAACAATCGCGCTGCTAGTCCATCTATATCCGCCGCGAAACCATCACTAGCCCCGATCAAACCAACGCCTTCACCCCGTCCACCAGCACAATTGGCGACTACGAACGCTGCGTGGCTTTCTAGTCCATCAATACAACCCCCTGCATCCATCCCACCTGCCCTTTCACAGAGGGGCGAAATCCCTGCCGAGGCACGATTTCCTTCAGTAGAAGAGCTTGATGCAACATTTGGTGGGTCGGCACCTCCTGTCGGCCATCCAAGCTGGCAGCTCGAGTCGTCGGAGTATCACAAGGAGCGCGAAAAAGTAGTTGATTTGTCCGAGCCTTTCTTTGCACCTTCCTCGTCGCTTCAGCCGACTTCTCAGCGTGCTATTCCGAACACTACCCATGGTTCGCGCTCAGTGCATGTCACCGGGGTGGCGATGCGTGATTCCGAGAAGGACAAATTTCAGAGATCCGTTGGACTGGATAATAGCATTGGTGAAAACACGCCGTCTCCGAAGCCCGCATCCTATCGACCTATCTCTCGTCCTTCGCTTTCGAGGAGACATCGTAGCAGTATTGCTGTCAAAGCCATACCTCAGGCACAGCTCATCGATGACGTTGGTACTGAGGACTTTACTACCCCAGCTCCAGTGTCACGCAAACCAAAAGACTGGTTGACAGGCGACGTTGATGCTCTCATTTCCCCAACCAAGGACGGATCTTTCGCTCAGGCTCAAGCTAGCAACCTCCCTACGACGCCCGTTCTGCGCGAGTTTACGAACAAGCGATCATCGTTCATCGAGGAGAACACAACAACTATACAATCACCACAGGAAGCTGTTGCCGCTCAACAGCCTCCCCATCGAGTGAAAACTCCTTCATCGCCGTCCAAGATACATGCGCGAGGTATCAGTATTAGAGAACGGAAGCAAAGTGCCCCTGTGACACCGAAGAAACCTAGAGAGCTGCCAGTGGTCGCGCCCAAACCAGTAATTGCTGCTCTTGCACTGAAGCCGGATCTAGAGTCTCGCCAGGGAGTGGCATCGCAGCCATCGAAGCGTCCATCGCAGGATGACTCAGATCGGTGGAGAGCTGTCCCTATCTCTGAGTCGCCAAAGCCAACTAAGATTCACGATTCGTCAAGTGACGGGGATGAGGAGCCAGAGGATGCTGCTGGGTGGGGGGAAACTAGTTGAGAAGACAGGTTCATCGCGAAGACGAAAGACGAGGGGCCGGCAAAGTTCCGTGCATGACCTCGTTGATCTATGGGGAGGAGGTGTGGTGCAGACGAAAGAGCGACCAAAGGATTCCGTTCACAGTCCTGCCGTTGCTGCATTCAGTGATCCGACCAGGGACTTTGGTGTGAAACTACAAAAGAGCAGATCAATTGCTGTTTCTTCGATGGCTAGGCCGAGGCCTGCATCACCACGAATGCAGTCACAGCCCTCAGAGCCCAATACTTCTCAGCGTCGTTCACCAAGCCGGTCTCCCAAACGACCCTTACCTCATACAAAGCAGGCATCTGGTGTAAACACCCCTTCGTCTGGCAATACCCCCGTCTCATCCTTTCGCGCGAGGCCGCAGTCTATGCTTGCCTTTCCAATGTCAAAGTCTACTTCGGATGGAAAGACAGACACACCGCCAAACCCTACGGGTCTATCTGTTCCAGAAGACAACCCTCGCAAACACGGCGCTCGGCGGACCTCAATATCAGACATGGTCCAGCGCTTCGAAGCTATCGGGGGCAAAGTCAGAGGCCCAGGTTCAGGTCCCCCTGCGATGAATCCCAAATCAACAGGTTTGAAGATGCCAACCTCGTCTACTGGAATTGGTCGTGCTGTGGACGTCACAGGCACAAGCCCAAGCTCCCCGCTAGTGTCGAGATTTACAGCCTCCAGAGTCATTACGCCCGCTCCTGAAGAGTCGGGTCCCGGAGTTGACTCAGGGAAATCACGACCATCTGCGATTGATTTAGCCAGGGCGGCCCTTGCCGGTCAGGACCAGAGCAAGGCAGACATGAATTTAAGAAATCCTGTGGTAGGATTACCCTCTGGGACACCCAGTCGATTCACACCTGGATCATCACGGACCGGCCTGGACGGGCTTCCAGCATCGCTACCATTTACCCCACAAAAACCTTCCACACCTCTAGAAGAGCCGCGCTCGCCATCGCCTGATAAACCTTATCAGGGAGTGGGAAAGCTCATCGACCAATGGCAGCGTAAAACTGAGGTTGATTCACCTCGAGCTCCTATCCCTCGTAGAGGAGGTTATAGTACCCCAAAACGAGCTGGTCTCGTCTCTGGGGAGGTTGGCAAGGATAACTAAACTCGTGCATTCACTTGACCTATAATATATTCGCTCGCGTTCGTTCACGTACGGCTTGCAATAGCTTGTAAGGACCATTTATACAACAATCTAACGTGCTACAAGTTCTGAAACCTCGGGGCTCAAGACTCATTGGATATCTGACTCGGAGACATGGGATGATCTTGCGGGGACTGAGGAGGTCGTGCTGTTCCCCCAAGTAATTGTCGGGCTATGTCTCTACCCTTCCCATACTCCCAAGCATCCTGATCAACAGGATAGCGATTGACTTTCACTCGCTCGGTGTCACCAGCTATGCCAAGCTCCTGCGCCGCAGCATCGGCACGGGCGAGGTTAGAGTCACCGGGGTGAATAAGAATAGCCTCCGGTTTTGATTTTGTTCGGTGGGCTCTGGGCTGCCATGATCGTGTAGACATATTGTATGAGTCATCCTCACTCTCAGAGTTCAGGAGAGAATCTCTAATCTTATCATAGCTTAGGAGGGGTTTGATCAGCCTCCAAGCTAGTTTACGATAAACGAGACACTTACGTGACTGACTTTGCTGGGGCAGCATCAATATACTCGAAGAAAAATTGTCCGGCTGACAACATGACAACCTTTTGGAGAGTAAATTTTCTGCAATGATCTCACAGGACTATTGGTACTCACAACGGCAAGGATGAGACTTGCCCAAAGCCGGTCAGGCCAGCTTGACTTCCATCGAAAAAGCAGAACTCACCCTACTTGGTATGACATGGCAATAAGCATATAAGTTCTGGTGATAATTCACAGTTCGACATTGTTTTTCTATGGATTGATGAAGACGCAACTCACAGTCTAAGTGTTGTTGCAACACCGTATAACGCTGCTCTCCATACTGCTTTTGCTAGTCGCGAACGACCAATGAAACGAGGACGCCAATGCTTGGTGATAAGAAACGACAAGAATCTTTTGTTTCCAATCACTCAGAGTGGGTGAACGGTAGAGTTTGTGACACAGACCTCTCAGAAAAACATATGCCGGAAGTCAAGAGGGTACCGAGGAAGAAATCCCAGACGGTGTGCAGGCGTAGAGAACCCAAGAGGATATGTTCACCGAGAAATGAGAAATGGATGTAATCAACCCAGCCATCCATGTCGTGATTGTATGTACAGTGGTTGTGGTTGGTGGCAATGTAGTCCCCAATGATCAATGCATCACCTGGGACCGTAATAGTCCGAAACGACTAGCTTGCTGGCTGGCTGGCACTGCCACAATTTTACTCAGTCGTCACAACCGGAGCGCTCGTGAGAATCAGTACTATGTATTAGCTGCCTGCTTAGTACTAGTAGTTACATGGTACACAGTACGGTGACACCGTTTAGCAAACCATTGCGATGACAACTCGTGGAAACTTCCACAGTCCCCTTCAAGTTCAACTTGCCGAGGCATTGTACTCACTGCAGTTTTCTATGCAATGTAAGCACTTGGGCGACAACGTCATGCTCATCTAAGCGGATGATGGTGATGGGCACCTTGTAAACTCGTTACCATCACCCCAGTGGTTGATCTAGCCAGTCACGGTGAACTTCCCTTGCTTTGGGTTTCATAGTGGTCTGCGTTGATTAGCTGACACCACTGGCCATCGGCATTCCGAGTTAAACTTGTTCGCCATCCAGGAACGAAGAATGAAGTTGATTGGCTGGAGATGCAACTCAGGTACTACATGTCACATGTAGTAAGAACCTTCGCCAGTTGGTACGTTAATCAGGAACGAAGATCACTGTTGATTATGCCGCAAATTGACACGGGTGTATAGCAAGCTAAGGATTGGTTGAGGTGGATATGTTAAGAACATAGTTCAAAGCAAGATTTTGTCCATACAAGCCTATTAAATGCTCCACACTAAGACGAAGGTGAGAGACCTGTCGAAACATCATGGGAGACACCGCGCCTAGCACGATATTGAGAAGGTAAGAATAGGCTTGCATCTCTAGAAGTCCGGCTCTCTAGGTCTGCGAGGGTCCAACCAAGTAGCCTACCTTGTTTGCGCGTAAATTAAATACATCCATAGTTACATTGTTCCTCCCAGATACGATCGATCCTTCGCTTGTTTCGGGTTATGACCAACGGTTTTAACTGCTTGAAGACTGTGTCGCCTTACGCTTTCCGAGAGCAACACTACTAGCCTCGAAAGCCTTCCGTTCTCTCCATTCGCAACTGTCTAGATATTCGCAAGTGCTGTCGAGGTGTGAGTAGCTTTCACGACGCTAACTAATGAGACAACTCACCCACACCGATTGGACTGCGCGAGTTCAACGCCCCTAGGAGGACGAAAGCCGAACCACCATCGGAGAACATCTGTAAGATGTGCATCGAGCCGGTCTTCGTCCATGAAGAACTTCCTAGTGCCCAATATCGTCGAAAGGCCAGAAGTATCTTCCTCAACGAGAAAGTCACCATTTCGATCAGGAAGAGTCCCATTGTCTTCTAAGTCAGTTAATTCATCAGCCACTGGAGCTGTGCGTAAGCGTTAGTATACTAGAATTTTCGACGAGGTTTCATACTGACTCGCTTCAAGACCTTTCATGGCAATCGACTGTGGATTGAAGTCGGGATTGTCACAGGTGTCTGCAGGCAACGAATCTTGCACTACCAGTGTCGGCTCAGGATTTTCCCCAACAGGGCTAGTGAGGTCAATAACCTCATCATTTGAAAGTTTTTCGCTTTGTGCAGATGCAGTCTCTATGCTTTGGTCTGCAGGCCGAGAAGTGCTGGCCTCTCCAGCATCCTGAGCAGGCGGGCGTAAACTTTCTTCGACGGCACGAGCTATATCCAACTCCTCTTGGGGGGCAAGCCTTCCCGGGGGGTTATCGACTGCCATTTCATCGGTTTTCGCCTTCTGTTTTCGATCATGAACCGAGTCCTTCTTGACCCCAGCTTTTCGGTAGATAATTTGCAGCTCGGGATGGACGCCTCTCAGTCGTTCACCGCTGCTCCGAGCCGAGTGGACGACAGAAACCCATGCGGCAACCATGGAACTCAGATCTACATGAAAAGGAAGGTCTTTGTCATCTTTTGTTAGCAAACCGATGTCTTCTACAAATTCCCTGGAAAATGATCGATGCGGTTTGACGGATTGCTTTGCCCATAGTGCATCAAAATCAAAGGTTTCCGGTGAGAGGAGCGGAGAGAGCAGGCGGTGATAAAGCATAAGTTGCATTTGTGATGATACCGTATCCTCATCTGGGGGTAGTGATGGTACGCGACGAGTCTTGTAGTCGATGAGGGTCAAATCGTAGAACGTGGGTTCTGGATGGATGGGCCATAGGATCGAACTGCCTGCCATAGAATTGTCACAAATTTCCTCCTCGGTTGGGGGCTGATCCGCTGCACGGGTCTCCTCAGTAGACCGATTTGGACAAACAACAGGCATATCGTTTTGGGACGGGGACGGCGACCGACGCTGCTTCTTCTTGACGGGAGATGATTCAGAAGGGACCAGGCTACGTTTGACAGGATTGTGAAGTTTATTTACTTCTGATGGAACACGCCGAGTCACTTCATCCTGCCGGATCAAATATATGTCAGTCTTTCATCATCTGGATGCGGAGATACCTACGATAATTCCGAAAACGACTTGCCCATGCGTAATTCCGAAAACTGGGAGTTCCCTCTACAATATTACGTTAGCACCAACCGAGATCATCTCACCGTCAGGGAAACCTACCGTTATCCCCTCAAAAATTAATTGTTCTAAACCCGCAGTCAGATTGAAAAGACTGTTGAACAACTCAGGAAATGGTTTGAGCAACGGGGATGTAACATTCATACCGTAACGCCCAACGCTCTTCATCATTCGACGTACGGACGAAAACTTTTTTCGGCCGCATTTCCAGCTCCAGATGTTTGTGAATAGACTAAAATAGAAGGTCGATTCTTCTGCAAAACGAGAAAATAATAAGACATACAGTCCCTCTCTTGAGTGTCTTAGCGTTCTGTTGTGCGACATTTTGTTTGACTTGAATTGTTTTACCGTCTCGTGACGTGAAAGAGGGGGGTCGCTTTTCAAGCGGTTTGTGGCGCTCTCCATACAACCCATACTCGTATTGTACTTCACACCTATAATCCAATGTAAGAAAGGGGTGAATGAACGACTTATGAACAAACCAAACAGGTGAGACAAGGTCTGTCACGGAGAATGCATTCCTCCAAGATAAAAACTTCTTGTAGAGATTACTCGTCTGATTTGGCATTCCAGAAACAGGCGGGCTAGTTACGTGCAGGGGCTTTGGGCTAGCCGAGAGATGAGATACTCTCGTACTGACGGTAGGTTTAAGAATTTCTTCAACAGGATTCGCATTAGTCGGGACTCGATAGCAATATCAAGCGCAGGTCCGCCACCAAAGCTACTGAGACGAGTTACCACAGGGCCTGCCGAGATATCTTGCTGCGATTCCGAAGTTGGGCTGACCTTTGGCAGCAGAGTTTTCGTGGCAATCGTATCGAAACGGGTGAGGTCCTCCTCGGTGAATTCTGAAAGGTCGTAAAGTTCAAATTCGTCGTGAGACATGATTGGAAGAAGAAGAGTTCCGCGTACGCGACTGGGACACGAATATCACGTGATTATGTGACATAATAAATTAACTGTCCCGTACTACTTAAGATTATAATTAACTGCACTGCCAGACCGTCCTGCTCCACGTTTAAGTCAAGTGTCTTTATCGATCAATGACGGTAAGCACTCGTGATACTGCAAGGTTGGCTTGGCAGTCTCTATATTTGTCTTATCGATATCGGTGTTCAAACATGTTTGCTTATTGCCGATCGGCATGATCCTGCTAGGGGCGTTGTGGTTCTAGAGGTGTGGAGCTGAAACTTGCTAGCCGCACAGCCGAATCTTCTAGGGTCCCGTCTTTCCTTAAAACTCTTCCAACATCTACTAATTGATTCTGTTTTGAACCGTCAGGATAACCCGCGCTGTGGGAGCTGCTCTGCCTCTGGCATAGATTGTTTTATACTGCGTAGCTTGTTTTATTTCTATTCCTTAGATCCACCTGTCCTTTAGCTCCTCGTTCGCTGGAGACCATTTTCTCCTTATCATACCGGTCAACATCATGAAGAATTCCTTCCTCGTCGTTCTTCTCTTTTCGTTTGCAGTCGCCGTGGCATCTTCACTTGATATCCAGGCTCGAAACCCCACGCCGTCAAAGAGATATGTGCTCCCCATTCTTCCTCGGCAGCCAGGACCTTCCCCTCCTGCTAAACGATCCTTCGGGCCCTCCGCAGCTTATGTTGCTCGCGAGGTTAGTCCATTACAGCGTCTCGCTGCTCGTCAAGCCTCTCCTTCAAAGCGCCTGTCAGCTCGAGATGTGGCTGTTTCGCCGCATTACGTCCGTGCTGCTGCGCCAGCCCCGTCTAAACGCGTTGCTGAGGACTTGGCTGCGCCACGAAAGCGCAGCCTAGACGAACAGCACGTGATGGGTGGCGCACCGACCGCCGCGGAATCTCGTGGATTCTGTCTAGACGGACTTGTGGCTTGCCCCGTTTTGAGCACACCTGGGCAGTTCCCTCGCACGTTTGCCGAGTGGGAAAAAATAGGATTTGAGTGTGTCGATTTTATGGCAGATTTGGGCTCCTGCGGCGGTTGTTCCAGTCTTGATCCTATCGAGTAAGTGTATGGTGATGACCACTTGATTCTACTTGGCTGACCACCAACATTTTTATTAAGGCATGACTGCACGAATATCCCATACGTTGAAGGCGTTGCTTGTGTCACTGGGGAATGCCAAATCTCATCCTGCCAACCAGGTTATTCTTTAGATAGTGATGGTCACGCATGCTCGCCAACGGAGTAGGCATGCAGATTCATCGGACATTTCTTATAGACTTTTCGTTCTTTCTGTGCTATAGACGATCATACCATTTTGAATTTTGGATGTTTAGTCCTTTCCTTCTTGCAGGACTTCGATTGCTATTCTCGGACCATTGACGATGTTGTGCTACTTGCTTCCTTGTCTTACGTCTCTCCCATGTTCTTACGATTGTGCAGATTGGTACTTACCTCTGGTTGTTCCGCTCAATGGACTTGCGTTTTGTATACTGTAGCTGACTGTATGGAAGCAACTGTCACGCGTCACGCAGAGCTGGGTCGGGCATCACGGAGGTCGAGTTGCTCACTGGTTCATATGTCGCGCTGGTAGAAATGGTATGAAAATCGCTACTACTAAGGCTCGTCAGCTGGTAACTATAGCAAGTTTTTCGCCCCAGTTACTAATTTTTGGCCTGTCACGATGGTAAGCTGGCCGATGTGGCAACCTGTCACGCTCGACACTACGGTCAGCTACAGCAAGTAGAGCGCCGCTGAGATTGAAATGAACGACGACCAAGCTCGGGCTCGGGACGGAGGCAGTAGGACTTAAAATGGAGGTCGTTCCACTTTTATCAAGTCCAAGATAGTATGCACGGCCAGTATACTTAAGCCGATTAATTGCGCTGTTCGCGTCGAACCACTTCGACGCTCGCCCGTTGACCCGTCTTCACGTCGAACAATCGTCCTCTAACATCATTTTACCATCTCTCTCTCTTTTTACGAATTCACGAACATCCTTTGTGGCTGACATGCCCATTGCCACTGCGCTGCGTTGATATCACTGTTTGTTTTATCGCTTTGCATGCTTCAGTGGAAAAGTCGCCCGTCACACGTTAAATATCCCTCCAGTGCCTCGGTCCATCTGAGGTACCCCACATGGATGCCTTGTAATTTCGTTTCACCCTCTACGCCTCTCAGACGCCACCTTGATCTGTTCCTGCGATTTTCTCCACCCCGAGGCTGTCCTCACTTGAGGAACCTTAACAATACTTTCGTTCCCATGATCTTCACTATATTTGATAATTACGCAGATAAACTTGGAGTCAAAACTGTGCTCGCAGGCACCCTCGCCTTGCTACTCGGTCTCCTTGGATTTGTTACGGTGAGTTTACAGCCTGATCTAAGGTGATGTTCTAAATATAGAACCATGGAATAGAGTATATTTGCTCTCGGAGTAGTTTGGATTGTCCCTGCGATGAGGACGCAGACACCTCCATACCGAGAGCCGATTCATCGCCAACTCCATCGTAGTCCACAGACGCTCCCTGGTCTTGTATTTGACTTCTTCCCCAGAACCTATGCTTCAGACACTATCGCTAATACCTCCCGGATCCAAGACTCCTTCCCTTCGGCGAGCAGCGTCGTTTCCTGACCTGCATAAAACGCCTTCTTCCGAGGGACAACTTCCCGTGACCTCGAGGCATGTTTCTTTCAATATCGGAGCTACAGAATCCTACAATTCAAGTTTGGCGAGGTCCGTCAGCATGAACCCATCCCCGATGCCACCGACAATTCAGCGTCGCTGGCCACCTGCAATGTCTCCATTCTCCAGGCGTCGACCAACGCAAGGGGAATCTACTCCATCCTCACCCACCGTACAAGACGAAAGTAATACCACCGCGTGCAATTACAGGTTGTCGCCCACGTCAAAGAGTACCCGTGTACATGACCTTCCACTCAAGTGTTTCGATAAGCGTTGTGAATTGCCGTCGCGGTCGTCGAAATGGCTTGGGCTGTGATGAACATGGCACGATGAACCTACTTCAGGTGGACTCTTTTTCCGAAGGAACAGCTTCTACGCGCTCGTCGAGGACCATATCTTTACGGTTACCATCTGTTCGGAAAGCCTTCAACGGAAAACGTCGTCCAGCAAGCGTTCCACCGTGTACACCTGTTGTGATGAACGTTAGCGCGAAGGAGCAGTCTCAACAGCACAACCCTAAAGCCGGGTACCCCGTGAGGACGTTGTCATCGCCTCCTCCCTTCCCGACGTCCTGGTGAAATGTATCGTGCAGAATACGTGAATCCTTTTCGGACGAGGAAATCAAAGATTACCCCCAGTACGTATGCCACCTTATCAATGTGATATGATGCCGAATCAATACTTAATATGCTATGCTTGCAGAACTTGAGGCTTCGAAATTCAGTCGCAGGTCGAGGTTTTCATTATCTAGTCCTTGGTCAAGTCCCAAACCTGCGGGTTTGTCGCCTGACTTAGCACCTTCCGCGACATCGTCAACTTGTAAGCGTCGCATTTTTTCAGGTTTACAAGGGACAATGTAATGACGGTTTTACGTACAGCCATTCTTCCGAACTCGCCGTCTGCACTTCGTAGGACATTCACGAGCCACTTCACTCCCTTGTTCAAGTCCCCTGCTATCAGTTCTCCTTCGAGCTTAGAGTGTCCGTCTCCTATACCCTCACCGCAGTTACAGGTGAACGTGCCGAAGTTGATAGGCAAGCATTCCTTGCGGTCTGTTCCTCGCACGCAACCATATGGTCCTCCTTGGAATGCTGTGATGCCAGGGCAGTGTCATGATCTGGTGAATAGCAGCCTGGATGACGTTCTTATCAAGAGACCAGGTCGCAGGTACAAAGGGGCTGAGGGTCGTCAGGGGTTCAAGTCGCACTCTCGCACCCTTGCGCCGCTAGACGCATCCGAGAGCGAATATCCACCTGACAACCTTGTGGACGAGCTAGCTCAGCGTTTATCGGAATTGACAGCGCTCTCAGGACGCCATTCCAAGTGCTACTGCCGAAGTAGCTCAAAGAACACCTCTGAAGGCTTTGGCTTCCGTCGGTGAGCCTGTGGGACGTGGGTCCTGCTGCCTTGTGGACAATAGTAGGCCTCGAACAAGCTGTTGGGGTCCCATCGGATAAATATAGCTAACTTCTCCTGTCAGTTGGTCATGGTGTGTTTTATATACTGCTCGAAGGGTTGGTTGGCATGCTGATGATTCGCCAGTCATTTTTATACGTCATTGCAATTGTACATGGTCGATACCACGCTCTTAGCATTCATTCCCCACCAAACACTGGCATATAGCATACACTTGGGTCCTGGCAATCATCGCAGCACATTATCTAATCATATTTCGCAACAGACTCTATTTGAGCTTCTCAACTCGAGATACACTATTTCAATGCAATCCTCCCTATCCGTAACCCACCGTCAACCGCATTTTTGCCGGGTATTATCCAGATAGGCCGTCGTTGGCGAGCAGCACGCTCATAGCATTGGCCACTGCACTATGCTGACTGGCGCTTAACATTGATCCGTCTTCGATACATTGCTGCAATTGCGCATCAAGGAGACGTCTATATACGATGTTCGAATATCAGTATATTTGATATAAACGGATGACAGGGACAAGCTACCTGAGCTGGTTCACCAGAATTCCGATGCGGGGCCATGCCTTCAATTTGACGATGCTTCCACCCTTTCCAACAGTGAGACCGCCCCCAATGTGATTGACGGACACAGGTCCACCAAATAGAAGTAATGCGTACATCGGAACCTGATCGCAACTTAGCACACCGACCACGATCACGTCAAAAAAAATTACACACCTGAGTCGCACCGCGGATGAAAACCTTGCTAGTCATCTGTTTCTGGAAGTACGCCAAAAACGGCGATTTCCACGTCGACTCGCCAAAGAGGACAGACGAAGGATGCAAAAAGACGCGCACGTCTGTCAGATCGTGAATCTTGTACTCTTTTGCAGTATTTTCGCGCTGAACAGTGCCCGCTTGCACTTTATCGAATTTGATCGCTGAACGCGGAAGATGCACTTGAGCAACGCGAGGCCACAGGCCACCAAGAATGACAGCCTTGACAATGTTTGTGTTTGCACTGTTCGTATTCAATTCCTCTGAACTCGCTCTTGCAGAACGCGGGATGAAACCGAGATCTGAAAGAGAGGAGAGGAAGTCGCGGCGTAATGAAGTGATCTCCCTGACAGTGGACGTTGAGATAAAGTTCTGCACAAGACTGATCAATTCTGGAGTTCCATTACAGTAAAAGACCATACCTCTTCACAGAAAAGTTTCAATGCTTTTTGACTCTTGCCCTCAGACTGAAGGTGCATGCATTCACCATACGCATTGACATCTGTGAGTAGATCGCTTTTGTCTTCGCCAAAACGTAATTTCGCCCTACGTATGCAAATGAGTCCCGGTCGTGGACATTGGGACGAAATTTTTACTTAGTGGCTTCATCCCTATTATTCATAGGATTGAGGAATAAAGGTTTTGACGAGAGGCAAGCTACAACCGTAAGAATTGGGTCTAGACATTGAAAAATCGTGCCAAGAACTAGCATCTGGGAGACATTGTCAATAAGTTACTCCATCCCATATTCAACATACCACTAACCTTCCCGAGTCGCAAATCCACGGGTAGCATTGACTATACAAAGAGCGTGTCTGCTAGTCAAACAATGAACGCACGATACACGACTGCAATCACGCACAATATGGCGCCCAAGAGCAGTCAAGTGGCCATCGGCATCAATGGCTCCGAGCTCCTCAAGGACATTCCAGGCCTTATCCATTGCAGACACTTCGGGAGGATCGATGGCCCGATTCAGGAAATGCTAAAAAAGAAATTAGGTCAATGGACTGCGCCCATCACACAGAATCACCAACCTTCACATCCTCACTCTCGCGCATCACCTTCACGGTTAACGAAATGCTCTCCAATGGTGTTCGTAGTATTTCGGGTATCGGGAAACGGCCCATTTTCTCTTCCTGCTTGCGAGTATAAAGCTTGTAGCAAACCCCTGACTGCGTTCTGCCGGCCCGACCCCTGCGCTGGCGGGCTGCGGCACGCGTAACCCATTGTTCTTTCAAGAGAGATAGCCCGCTTTCTGGATCATACCCTGTCTCTTTGACTCTTCCCGAGTCCACAACGTAGACAACATCTTCAATGGTGATGGACGTCTTTGAAACATTCAGCTCTAGGAACTAACTGACACAACGAACTGACCTCGGCAACGTTTGTTGCGGCAATGATTTTCCATCGTTTTGTATTCGCAAAAACAGCCAGTTGTTCGTCGTTTGACAAGTTCGCATGTAAAGGCAATATCTCAGCCTTCTCACCGAGCATGCCACGCATTACATCAATACAAGATCGAATTTCTTGAACTCCAGGAAGGAAAATCAAAATTCCGCCTCGTTGTGACGTTGCAACGATGTGCTGAACAATAGCAGCAATCAGCTAAGATAAGAATGATGAGTTTGCTGGTCTAGTGTTGCAACATCATGGAAATACAACCTGATAGTCAATCCTTTCCGCGTGCATAATGTTTTGGATTGCAGATGTCGACTCTTCGCTGAGGCCCTTGGAACTGCAATAATCCCTGAATGCATGTTTCTCTTCTTCTGATTCTCTTCTATTTGGTTTGACTGATGCCGGCTTATAGGAAACTGACGATATGTAGTCTTCTAGATACCTGTGATAATTCATCTTTGAGTAAGAACCGTAGGTAGTCGAGTATTCGAGCAGTCGAGACAAAGAGACTACGTACAAATCTGTGATTGGGTGTGTAAAGCCTGGGATAGTCAACATCGGGGCGTTGTTGAAATATTTCACGAATGTTTCATGATTGATTGTTGCCGACATGAGCACCACCTTGAGTGTAGAGTGTCGTGCTAATAATTCCTTGAGTTCTAGAAGAAGAAAATCACCATCGACAGAACGTTCGTGAACCTACGTGTAGTCAGTCAGTCGTAGGTTAGATTTTATGAAAGGTTGGCATGCACCTCATCAACAACAATGTGTGTGACATCCTTTAACCCGTCGCCGGAGCCTAGCCTTCGTAAAACAACTCCCGTCGTACAGAAGAGCAACTTGGTCGATTGGTTATGCTTAGTCTCTCCACGAATAGCATATCCAACAGAGCCGTCGTCTATCCGTTCCGCAGAAACCCGCGCAGCAACAGATACGGCAGAAATTCTGCGAGGCTGGGTGATAATGATCGAAGCTTCAGCACCGTGTCCCGAAAGTATCAAGGAATCTAGGATGAATTGTGGAACTTTAAATTGACGCCTCAGGAAAAATTGCATGGACAAAGGTTGACTATGTCTTACGCTGAGTGGTTTTGCCACACCCTGCAGATGTACTTCTTTAACTCAAGGGCTGGTGACAGACACCAGGGCTTACCTGTTTCTCCAACCACGACAACTACTCTGTTGCGCTCGAGCAAGGACAAAAAATTGTCCTTGGCAGCAAATGCAGGAAGGCGTCTACGAGCTGATAACATCGTTGCATATGCCTGAGATTGGCACAATTTGTCAAAATCTAACTTAACCTGCGAATTCGATCGACTGTCACCGCGACGCCGGATGTTGTGACGCGCTGTTTCGTTAAGACCCCTCGGCAAAACAGCAGCTGTATGGACAGTGGGCGACGAGGTGGGCGAAGGTATCAAGAATTTTAGTACTTCCGATACATCCGGCGAACCGTTGGACTGAACGTGTGCCCATTGCTCCTCGAGGACCCTCATTGCTGCCATAAGAAAGCCTTCTCCCGACTCCATAAACCCGTCCCGTTTCATTTCTTGCAACAAATGTGAGAGAAGATGAAGTCGCATGTACGGCGGGACAGACTTTGATGTGATATACACAGGAGGATAGCTGTGGAAGGAGTGGTCAGAGCAGGACGGCAACAAGGACGTGCAGCTCCACGGGCGCGCTGAATAGAGGCATTGATACATGGTTCGCGTCGACAAAATGGGCCCCAAGAGCCTCTACTTCATCCAGCATTACTTCGTAAACCGTCCACGACATTAGCCAGAATCATGTCATCTGGATTGGCTTGGGCACCCGCACTCTCACCTAGGAGGCGATGATCTAAAGAGGCTACCAGCAGATCCACATTTGTTACCGAGTCCCTGTCAGTACACTCTTTGACAGTGTGTGCAGGAAATCCAGCCTCTTTGATAATTTTCTCCTCCACCCATCGCTTTGCCAAGTCGTCAGAGCCAGAGTGACCAGAGACAATAAATGGATCGGAGGAATTATTTCCAGGAAAGAAGCGCTCGGGAAGGTCGCATTCTGGGAGATGAAGAACTAGATGTTCTATGCACGCCTCCAGCGGGCTCATTGAATTCAACAAATTACCCCCGAGAGCCGAAGGTTTGGATAGAAAGGCCAATGTATTACGTGTTTGATCAGACTTGAAACCTAAGTGACTGAGCTGCTGGGTAACAGCTGGTATAGCCTCCGCGGGCAACACAGATGCCACAGGGTCTTCACCAAAGTGCAGCGCATTGCCCTTGGAACTTTAGTTAATAATAACAGCCTCTGTCATTGAAGTTTGATTTACCTTCTTGACAACATCTTCCACCAAATCCCGCAACTCAGTGGACATTCTCACCTCGGGGGAATTAGCGAACTCCTTGGACCCCAGCATCATGGAGGTTTTTGAATTTCCTTGTTGTTGATTTTTGACTGCCTTCGCTTGTCTCTCATCTACTGCTCTACGTGCAGCAAAAGGATCAGCATCATACATCCATTTCATGTGTTCTGGAACATTTTTATGTTCGACTGTTAGTTCAGTCCAGTAATCACGAGGCCCAGGTGGTAATACGCGATTAAGCTGAAGTGCATTACAGAACTGCCGGGTGACTCATGTTCAATCCTACTTTTCATGTGAAGCATGACAAAAAAAGACACTGACACGGTACAGAGCGTATGTGGCACCCCAATGACGCGCTTCTAGCGCAGTCGATCTCAAATAAGGTGGGTGAGGTTCCAGTCGGACCCTTTCTGTCTGCGATGTTTTCTTATCGAACCGGGCGATGTGAACAGCGAAAGACCAATCATTGCCATGTTTACGCTTGTGGATCTTGAGCTATAATAGAAGGCTTGATAAAATAGTCAAACTCACCGTCTCGACGGTCGGCTTGTCCCAGCCACTCTTTTGGCACCTGTGAACAGGGAAGTTAGCCTGGAAATCTGCGGGTTGTGACGTTGCAGGGCACATCAATGCTCTTCAAATGAATAGCAAGTGTGATTTTTCGAATGTAAACAGAAATCCTACAACAAAGGTATATATAAAAAGCATGCATGAGCCATACCTTTCTTGAAGTAGACTCAAAGGATACTTGGATCCGGGTGGGAAGAGTGGTTTTTCTTGCTCTGCATCAGCTGACTGCAAAGGCGAACCTACGCCAGAGTTTTTGGTTGCCTTTGATGAATTTCCTGCATTCCCAGTTTTAACGATGCCCTTGCGAGGAGGCATCAACTTCTTCAGCTTCTTCAAATTCCAAGTGAGCGTCCAGGATGGTTAATAAGTTAAAGCCTGGAGGAATGATTAAACAAGGAGTCACTAATTTACAATTATGTAAGCTCTAACTACCCGAAGAGGTTCCCCATCAGATTACTGCCGTTCTGCCATTTGGCGCCTTGGGGAGCCCTCCAAACACAACGAGTCTGTCCTTGGTCTGTCCGATTCTTTATTCTAGGCCTTTCAGCCGACCTTCAGGGCAGGCTTTTTCAACCTCTTATTGTATGAATATATGAGCGCCAATCAACTCCAGGATTATCTATCGAATTTTCAATGCCGTTCGACGATCGCAAAGTCCGTTCCGTGTGGAACATTGAAGTTCAATGTTACTGTGATCTCTTCCCATTACTCAATCCCGGTTGCAAATTGCCTAGTCCCGTACTCAATGCTTTCGGAGCAATTGTCCAGGATGTTCACTGCGAGCGATTTCGCACTGCTGACAACAACACATTGGTGTTGTTGTCATCCTGGATTCCCGCTCTTGCGATTGGCGAGTCCACACCTGCTCGAGCTGAAGGATCTATAGTCAAACGTGTCCAAGCTGTGACTCCAACGACGATATCCCAAAAGTAGCGCCACATTTTACATGCTGGCGGCGTACATTCGACCTTCACATTCACGCCTCAGGTCAACCATCTTGTATTTAACCTCGGAAAAAGGGCACTTATACGCAACCGTGGCGGAGCATGCAAGTTATCTCCTGATGTGGAGAAGCGTCGAAATGCACTTAGTTCTGTTGCAGTTCTGTCGAAGTTGCAGAAGTTTAAAATTCCTAGTGGGCGCATTGATTGATTCAGCATAGTTCTGTTAGCTCGTTGCATCTTTAGCCTCTATCATAGTACATTCAATTGAATTTTACTCCCCAAACGTGTCACACTAATACTGATGTGACATTTCCGTGACACGGGACTACCCTTGCCTCCAAACGATCTCACTGACTCAGGGCCACAACTCTAGCTCTCACGACGACCTTGCTATGGCAGAGAATGACCTTTACAACCTTGAAGTACTCTCGCTAGTCGCTAAAATTACCCAGGAGATTGACAACTATATTGGCATTAACGATAAAACAATCGCTGAATTTGTCATTTCTCTTCACGACCAGTCTAAATCACTTCCCGACTTCAAATCACAGCTCAGTAATGCTGGCGCTGAATTCCCCGACTCATTTGTTGAGAACGTGGATCGTTTAATCCTGAGCTTGCATCCGAAACACAAGAAGAAGTCTAGTTTAGTTACTCATGGCGTTTTAAATGCCCAAACGAACGGAGACGCGCTTGATCGTGAAAAGGACAAGCAGAAACGACTTTTCCCTGGGCTCGCTGTGCCAGACAAGGAGATAAAGAAGGATGTGCTCATGAAAGAGGTGGACGATATGATGGCTCAGTTTGAAGGTGTTGCGAAGAGGGCAAAAACAACAGACGAGGATGAGAGGCCTACGAAGCGAGAGCGAAGAGACCGATCTCGGTCACGGTCACCACGCCGTCGTAGTCCAAGCCCTGACAGGGGTCGCAATTACAACTCAAGGAGGGATGATTGGAGGGGGAGAAACGCAGACGAGCGGCCGGTATTGTTTAAAATCTACAGTGGCCGAATATCAAGCCTCAAAGATTTCGGCGCTTTTGCGCAACTAGGAGGGTGTTGCGGGACGTGTTGAAGGTGTGCAAGGCATTTTGATCCTCAACATTGTTTTACTAACATACTTCCAGGCATGGTGCATGTTTCAAATATTCAGCAGGGTGCACGTGCGAACTCAGCGTCGGATCTCCTTAGCCGTGGACAACAGGTCAAGGTTAAGGTGATGAGCATCGCGGGCAGCCGTATTGGTCTGTCTATGAAGGATGTAGACCAAGCTACGGGTCGCGATCTCACTCCCCACCTGCGGATCAGATCTGAAGCCGAGATGGAGGAAGAGCGCCAACGAGCGGCTCGCGCGTCCTCTGGGGCCAATGCTGTGCCTTTGCGCTCAAAAGACGAACCATTAGCGACTCGGTCCGCCAAACGTCTGACCTCACCCGAACGATGGGAGATCAAGCAGCTTATCTCATCCGGTGTCATCGATGCTTCCGAGTATCCTGACCTTGACGAAGACTTCGTCAATCCTGTGGCTCGAGCGGAGGTTGAAGAGGAGCTTGACGTCGAAATCAGGGAAGAGGAACCGGCATTCTTGGCTGGTCAGACGAAACGCACTCTCGATCTCAGTCCTGTGAAGATCATCAAAGCTCCTGATGGCTCCCTCAATAGAGCCGCCCTGGGGGGTGCAGCTTTGGCTAAAGAGCGACGCGAGCTTCGTCAGCAAGAAGCTAATGAGCAAGCTGACTCTGAAGCTCGAGACTTTAGTGCACCGTGGCTCGATCCTATGGCGAAGGAGTCAGACAGAATGTTTGCTCAAGACATGAGAGGTCATCTCAAGGATCGAAGAGCCGGCGAAGTACCTAAATGGAGGGAATCGACATTCAACAAGGCTACGACATATGGTGAAATTACAAGCCTCAGTATACAGGAGCAACGGAAGAATCTGCCTATTTATAAGCTTAGAGACGCTCTGCTAAAGGCCATTGACGAGGTAAACGATTGTTTTTCTGCAAATCGAGTAGTTTCTCACTAACTTTTTATATAGCATCAAGTCCTCATTGTTGTTGGAGACACTGGCTCTGGCAAGACAACGCAAATGGTTCAATACCTCGCTGAGGCTGGCTTTGCTGATAGAGGACGCATTGGCTGTACACAACCGCGTCGTGTGGCCGCCATGTCAGTCGCAAAGCGTGTCGCGGAAGAAGTGGGATGTCGCCTCGGCCAAGAAGTTGGCTATACCATCCGTTTCGAAGATTGTACGAGTCCGGAAACCAAGATCAAATATATGACGGATGGCATGCTGCAGCGTGAGTCGGTGATTGACCCACTCTGCAGTCAGTACTCGGTGGTCATGCTTGATGAGGCTCACGAACGGACCATCGCAACTGATGTTTTGTTTGGCCTTCTTAAAAGTAAGTTTGTGCATCTTCACTTGCTTGATGTTTTTTGACGCCTTGCTCGCAGAGGCTGTCGAGAAGCGACCCGAGCTAAAGCTAATTGTCACCTCAGCGACTTTGGACGCCGAGAAATTTTCGAAGTACTTCTTCGGGTGCCCAATCTTCACCATTCCTGGTCGCACATACCCAGTAGAGATCCTTTACACCAAAGAGCCGGAATCCGACTACCTGGACGCGTCATTAATCACCGTCATGCAAATCCACCTGTCCGAGCCTCCGGGCGACATTCTCCTCTTCTTGACGGGCCAGGAGGAGATCGACACATCATGCGAAATTCTCTTTGAGCGTATGAAAGCGTTGGGTCCAAAAGTGCCAGACCTTATCATCCTCCCCATTTATTCCGCCCTTCCATCCGAAGTACAGTCGCGTGTCTTCGAACCCACTCCTCCTGGTGCCCGCAAAGTCGTCATCGCCACCAACGTTGCAGAAACTAGTTTGACTATTCCTGGGATTTACTATGTCATCGATCCCGGATTCTCGAAGCAAAACGCATATGACCCGAGACTAGGAATGGATTCGTTGGTGGTCATGCCTATATCCCAGGCACAAGCACGGCAGCGCTCTGGTCGTGCTGGTCGCACAGGCCCAGGAAAGTGCTACCGTCTATACACAGAGACTGCCTACCGGAACGAGATGTTACCCACTTCTATTCCCGATATTCAGCGGACGAATCTTGCCCATACTATTCTGATGCTCAAGGCAATGGGTATCAATGACCTTCTTAGTTTTGATTTCATGGATCCACCGCCGGCGCAGACCATGATAACTGCATTGGAATCATTGTACGCGCTTTCGGCATTGGATGACGAAGGTCTTTTGACTCGTTTGGGTCGCAAGATGGCTGACTTCCCCATGGAGCCGCCGCTTGCAAAGATGCTCATCGCCTCTGTCGAGCTTGGTTGCTCCGAAGAGATCCTTTCCATTGTGGCCATGTTGTCCGTCCAATCTGTCTTCTATCGCCCGAAGGAGAAACAAGGTCAAGCCGACTCTAAGAAAGCGAAGTTCCATCAGCCAGAGGGCGATCACCTTACCCTTCTGACGGTATACAATGGCTGGAAAGGCGCGAACTTTTCGAATCCTTGGTGCTACGAGAACTTTATCCAGGCAAGAAGCATGCGGCGTGCGCAGGATATTCGCAAGCAGCTAGTGGGTATCATGGACAGGTGCGTGCAAATTCTCGATGAGTTAGTTCGTAGCTTTAACAATCTTCTCAGATACAAGCATGATATTCTATCGGCAGGAAAGGATTACAACCGTGTGCGGAAGGCGATATGTTCTGGTTTCTTCCGGAACGCGGCTAAGAAGGATCCTCAAGAAGGTTACAAGACACTTGTTGAAGGAACACCCGTATATATTCATCCCTCTTCCGCTCTCTTCAACCGCGCGCCTGAATGGCTAATCTACAACGAGTTGGTGTTGACCACTCGTGAATACTGTCATAACGTCACTACTATAGAGCCAAAATGGCTCGTGGAGGTTGCACCTCAGTTCTTCAGAGTCGCCTGACGCCAACAAGATCAGTAAGCGAAAGAGACAGGAAAAGATCGAACCATTATACAACAAGGTATGCATCGCATCCATACGAGACATGCATCTGAGACTCATGGATTTACTAGTACGAGAAACCCGACGAATGGCGACTATCGAAAGTCAAACAAAGTGCACGCTCGGTATGTAGTCATCCAAATGATGCTTTGATTATGTGTTAATTCTGGCAATAGAGTCAAACATTCGGTTAAAACCTTGTTATTGGAGTATTTTACGATCTATCCGTAGCTGTAACGTACAAGCGGTGACCTTCGGTCGTTGCTCTGTTACAAAAGCAGATTTTTGTGCACTATATCTGCGCTATCTTTCTTCTCGTTTCCTTCTGTAAATAAGCACATCGTGTCTCGACGACTTTTGACTCGGTATATAGTTGACCGTGAGCAGGAGGTCATCTCGATCTCAAAATATACGGGACATCCGGGACAGGATTCTGACCCGCTTGCTTGCATAGGGCAAATCTCAGTCACAATATACCAGGTGACCTACAGCCACAATGTCATACAGCATGGTAGTAAGGCTCCAACTGGTTCAGTTTATTTACTGTTTTAAATTGCATAAACTGTATAGTGGGAAAGTTTTACAGTGACAACTGTGGGAACAGTATGTTTCACAAAACATGTGCCATTGGCCTGCCCTGATTGTCTTTATCCCTTGTCTTCTCTTATCCTTGAGGTATGTTTTTTCTTGCTTGTTGACTTGCTGTCATATCCCACATTCTGCATCAGGAAAAGTGCAGAGTGACCTGAATCACCTGATTTCAGACCATCCAGGCTAGCAGGCGGTGTGTACTGGCGGCAGATGAATCTGTCAGTGTCAGGCAAGCTGTCGGGAACCAGATCGGACTCAGATAGCCTTCAGATAGCCTTCAGATGCTAACCAGACCCATATCAGACACAAAACAGGTATCAATTTTTAACGCAGGATCCACAGATATATCTAGTACTAGGTATGATTATGGTGGCCTTTATGAATCCTAGCCGTGTCAATCAGATAGAGACTGATAAGAAAGGTTTTGACACTCACCTTTGTTGTGACATAGCAATCAGCCGACATGGTTCGTGCACTTCCTAGCGGAGTTATGAGAGCATCTGAGTGGCGGAGTAGTTAGTTGGTATAATAGATAATCGGAATTAGCCGAATATATTCTGCACGCCACGAACTCCTATTATCGTTGCTGTTCCTACTAAGCCCAGAACCTAAATCTTAAGAACCTTCAACAGTGTGTGATGGTCAGGAATCTGCTTGTTCGAGTTGTGGATCTCCGTCCTCAGCGTCCAAGTCAGGAGAGCAGAACCACACCTCAGGAGGTCCATGATATTGTTGTTGTCGTTAAAGCCTTCATCGTCAGATCTTGCATCCATCCCAACCAACTCTGACAAAGCATTCTTGATAGCTTCCCACTTCCTCTCAGGTAATCCAGCAGGCTTGTTCTGCATAGCAGCATTGCGACAGACCCCCATGCTGCATCAAAGTCAATGTTCTTTGCATGCTTACTATCATCTCCCTGTGTCTGAGTGGCGCTTGGCTTCTTTTGCCGCCTCTTTGGCCGATTCGCCTTCAGTATAGAGTGATAATGCACGGTGGTACTAGATTTCGCTTGTTAGTTCGAACCCATAGTAAGAGTTGTGAGACTGTGATACACCAGCAGCAGCCGCCAACCCAAGTGCCCCGATCAGTTTTACGAATGCTCCAAAAGCCTTACCACAGCATTTAACGTGTGTAGCTACAAGCTCCAGTAGTACAGGTGCCAACCAAGCTCCTTTGAAATTCTTGAGACAGATTAATACAATCAGAGATGATCAATGATCATTAGGAGAGCGCAGACTGACCTCAATATCTGCATAAATGAAGGGCACATGTTTTTGGTTGTTGATTTGTGTGGCAAGTAGTCGTGAACAAATTTGATGCTGGGCGTCAACATCATGGCGATACTCAGGATGTTTGAATTGGCATTCGAGAATCTTGAGAGCGTCATAAATAAATATGCCGACCATCACACTAATGAAATTGTGTTCTGACCAGGTCATCTCAGATTATTTTCAGGCTCAACAGAGCGCACAGGCAAAAAGGATTGTCAGGTATTATACATTATGATATTTTTAAGTTCGGGGCAGTTTCTGCACCTGTTGTGATTGAAATTTATGTTTGGTGTCACAGCGTGCTCTCTCAGCCTTCCAACATGCATCAACAAGGTCTTGGAGGAAGTCCGCAGGGACGGCAAGGGTTTCAGCCCGAAATTTGGTGGGACTTGGTGATTCTGGTGTTTTTTGCTGTGCAGCAAGTGTGGCAAGGTATTCAGGGGCTGTGTACTGTCGTCAAAGACATGTTGGAGGAAAAACAATGGTTCATACTGTATTTGAAAGGTCCGTTGGGATCAGTAGGTATTTGAGTCGCCAAAATAGTAGATGATGACTGGTGAAATGGGTGGTGGCATGAGAATCATGCGAGCGATGATTGTGTGGCTCACCGTTTTTTGATCTGAGTCTGTGGCGGGCCATCATGGTCTGACTCGGAATCCAGATTGGTTGTACCTTCCTCTGAGTCTGAGAAGGTGTTGTTTGACTGGGCTGGGAGGTTTGGAGCGAGAACTAGTATGCAATCAGTGTGAATTTAGTATTAGCATGTTGTCTTGGCTTGCCGTTTAACCCCAGTGAAAACCCACTCTTCCCAGAATGGCTGAAATTGTGCGAGGTTGTGCAGAATTTTGAGACAAGGCTGAGATTGTGTGAGAATGGCTGGCGAAGTTAGTACTAATAATAGCACTTGTCTAGATTTGTGCGAAATCGATTATCTGCTGTTGTCGTCACTGCACGTTGCATCCAGCCTGCAATAATTGTCTGGGATTGTGCAAAATCTACTGCCTCTTGCACCTTGCGTCTTGCTATCATGCCGCCAGCAAAAGAGTATCAAGTTATGCGCAAAGGCCGCCTGCAGACTGTCTCGAAAGCCCAATATTACTGTTTAAAAGCACAAGACGATAGCGCAAGTACACGAACTGCAGAGCTTCAGGCACTATTAGTCTCTTCGAGCACACAACACCGCAGCTACTATCACTAGCGCTGCTCCAATTGCTTCATCAAGCGCCTCTGCTGGCACCAGTGGTATGGGTAAGCTAAGAACTTATGTCTAGTATACTATTGTGCTAATCGGTGTGAAGATATGTCAGTCGAGCCAACAAGAGAGCAGTCTCAGTCGATTCAAAGGGATGCTATGGGCATGGATCTTGATCAGAGCGCACCAGAAGACGAGGTAAAGTCATTCATTTCAATTACCTACCAAGCACCTTTAATTTATCGAGAGTCTCCCATACAATTATATAACGACGACGACCTCTATTGGCAGGGTGACTATGCAAATGATCTTCCAGACCCTCCTGCTGGTTACGAGAACCAGCCTGCCGCACCTTCACTACCTGATGATCCCCTCCAACACAATGACCCACCTATACCTCCACCAGAGTCTCACCCTGGTGACGAGGACCAGCCCGCACATGAACCAAACCTTCCTGCTGCTCACGAGGACTTGGCGCACAATAGAAGATATCGACCTTGATGAAATCCAACGTCTGGCCAATGTCGGTCGTCATGAAGACATACTACGATCCATCTCATTCATTCAAGCCCTTCGACACTCAACTTTAGATGACGACTTTTCACCATTAGATCCCGATGCCTTGGAACGTCTCCGAAACCCTCCTCAGCTTCAACTCAAAATTGAAGATCCCCATCTTTGTTTAGCTATCGACACCTACCTTGCGCTGGAACACTCTGCAGTGGAGGCTTATGGTAATGTCCGCAAAGCCGTCCTGCGATGTTATCCAGATGCAGCATTCCCATCCCACTATGAAGTCAAGCGCATTGTTGCGCAGATGAGTGGGATCGAGTCTATCATAGACGACATGTGTGTAGAGGGCTGCACAGCTTTCACGGGAGAATACGCACTCCTTGACCGTTGTCCTACCTGCAATTCGCACCGCTATGATCAGATTAAGTTCGAGGCTTCTAATGGCAAAGTCAAGTCACCCTGTCAAAGTGTTTCACACTATCCCCCTCGGTCCACAACTCCATACGCTCTACCGAGACCCTAGTGGAGCGGCTAACATGCGCTATCGTGATGAACGCACCAGAAATATTCTCGAAGAACTTGAACTTGGCGATGGCAAGCTTTCCGCCTATGATGACATCATCACTGGTACGGAATATTTGAAAGCTGTTCACAATGGGAAATTTGAGGAGGGCGATATTGTTCTTATGTTATCCATCGATGGGGCCCAACTCTACGAGAGCAAGGAGTCGGATTGCTGGATATATATATGGATCATCGTCAATCTTCCCCCCGACGTACGCTACAAGAAGAAGTATATTCTGCCGGGCGGAATCATACCGGGTCCTAAGAAGCCAAAATTCATCGAATCATTTCTTTTTCCTGGTCTACACCATCTTGTTGGCCTGCAAAAGGAAGGGCTTCGAATATGGGATGCGTCAACAGACGAACTCTTTACCTCGAATCTTTTTTTCGCATTTGGAACCGCAGATGGCCCTGGCTTACTTTGTTTGAGCTCAATGGTTGGGCATACTGGAAAGAATGGGTGTAGAATGTATTGTGGTCTCAAAGGACGTCACAAGCACGGGCAGCCACAATATTATCCTGTACTGCTGAAGCCTCTCGACTATGCTGTTTCCGGATGCGACCACTGATGATATCGACATCAATAAACTGTCGTTATTGCCATGTTCCGACTATGTTGACAACCTTTACCGTATCGTATCGGCTACAACCACTGGCCCAGTACATTCAACAGCGTCTCGAAACAGGTATCGTCAGGCCAAGCATATTGCTTGGCCTCTTGCCCAACCTGCATGTTCAGTATTCCGGAATGCTTTACCCCTGATATCATGCACTTCGAGGGTCCCAATATGGGTTCCCTCTTCACCGATTTGTGGCGTGGCACAATGAAGTGTGACGCCTCAGATAATAAGGAGTTGTGGGACTGGGCAGTGTTCTGCGACAAAGCCATTTGGACAGATCATGGTGCCACTGTAGCCGCATGTGCGCAATATCTCCCTGGCTCATTTGATCGGCCCCCTTGTAATCCCGCCGAGAAGATTAATACTTACTACAAAGCCTGGGAGTTTATCCTATGGCTGTGGGGCCTTGGTCCAGGTCTTCTCTATGGCATCTTGCCCGACAAGTACTGGCAAAATTATTGCAAGTTCGTTCGAGGCGTCCGAATCATGAGTCAGCATAGTCTCACGTTTGACGACATTCAAACAGCTCACAGGTACTTTTGCGAGTGGGAGTATGAGTTTGAGTGTATATATTATCAGCGTCGAGCTGACAGGATTCATTTTGTCCAGCCATGCGCACACCAGGGCAATCATTTAGCAGCTGAAGGCTTTCGATCTGGTCCGTCTGTGTGTTATGCACAGTGGACTATGGAACGCAGTCATTGGTATGCTTGGGATGGAGATTTGGCAACCTTCCAATCCATTTTTGAATCTCACCTTCCTCGCCATTCGCCGCTGCCAGATCAACACACTTAAAGTTATGATTCCGGACTTAGAACCACCCGACAATCCACTTCCTAATTATTCTGTCGATCTCGGGGGTGGTTACATTCTCCTCAGGGCTCGTGACAGATACAATTATCGTCCGGGTGAGACTGAGACACAATTGATTCGTGAATTCCTCGATGGGGCCCGTTCCGAAGTTCAAGCGCTGGGCAAGACTGCGACTTCCCAATGGGCAGATCGCTCGCTGTGCATGGAAGGAAAAACTCAAGCTTGCAGAGAATGTCTGCATGTCACGCAATGTAAAGGTGATTGTCCTCGCTCACACTATTCAGTCGAAACTAATTGTAAATTTAGGTCTCCATCAACAACAAGAGCGAAATTGCGGAAGTTTTATACTTTGCGCAGCTGGCTGTTACGGTCCATGCAGACGACATCAATGAGGACGACAATGACGAGGAGTTCGAGTACATTGACGATGAAATCTACCACTTTGTCACCGTCGCAATGGTCTCTGTCTATTCTCGCCCAGACCCAGAACTACTGCAGAAGTCAGCACAGACCGTTTGGTCATGCACATATCATGGCAATGAGGCGCTGCAGCTAGTCAGCATGAAAACAATACATTCTGTAGTTGCTATGGTACCTCATCGTCCTAAACTCCCATCAGGATTGGTAGAGGATCGCTTTTTTCTGGTTGAGAAGCCTGGGCTTGGTTTGGTGTCTGTTGATGAGGAGATGGGAGACGAGGCTGACGAGGCTGAATAGATATTTTCAGTAAGTCTCTTTCTGTTTGTACAGTTCGTCTGTTCTGTCTGTTCTGACCTTTTACAGTTTTAAAGACTTTCTGGAATACTTCCGCCGGCCTCATCATTTCCCTTCTGTGCGCACATTTAGTAGTTCTATTGATATGTTTCAAGAACTGTGTTGCAATATTAATGTTACCATGACAAGAAATACATTAGTGAGAGTACAGTAAGAGTGGCAGCAAGTAAGAGTGGCAGCACAAATTGCACGGATGTAAGTAATGATGCAAGGAGAAAATTAAACTTTACGCCACTTTGTGAACCTCTGCTGGAGCTCCTGCTCGTCAGCATCTCTTTTCTCCGCTTTGGCACTAAGATGGGATGGACCAATTGGATGCAGGAGATAGCACCAAGGCGCAGTGGGATTGTCTGGATCTGGGTTGGGGTTTTCGAGGCGCCTGCTAAGGAGGTTACATGGAGAGGCGCTGCTGCAAGAGAAACAGGTAAGTAAACAGTAAAATCGGGGCACTGTAAATGTACAGAGGAATGGCCTGGGGACACTTGTCTTCTTCTTCCTCTTTCTTGACCACCAATTCCTCTTCGGACTCGTCTTCCAATGTCTCGACCACCAACTGTTCTTCCTTGTCTTCCGATACTGGTGAGTTGTCTTCCTCATCCTTACCATTTTTCAACTTGAGTATCTGGGCATCTCTGAAGCATAAAACAATTCTCTGGATATGTGTGAGATAGGCATCAAGAATAACAGATGATTTACCTTGCATCCAGGAGAGTGGATATCCAGTGCAAAGCAGTATGTGTTCCATGAAGGAACAACATTGTCAATATCGAGGAGAATGACATCCTCAAGCATATTAACAGAGTCGATTACGATAGGCATTAGGGTATTAGATTAGAGTGAAGTAAAATCCTCCACATCGAGGACTTAATGAAATATCCCCAGACTTTGAAACTTTCCAGTGGGTCATGTGAGCGCGTTTCGATTGAGTGTGTTAAGGTCTTTCTCTTATACCACCACAACCATGTCTTATTCTTTTCCCCAGTATAATAACTTTACACCATCTGACAATTATGAAACACCATACCCTAATATCCCTAATCATTCTATAGGTAGTTTACCTCCTCTTTGTGGCCAGCCGGATATGATGTCTCCATCCCCTGAATCAAGTGGGCTAGGGCTGTCGCGTTCTCCCTCCATGGATCTTTTTCAACAGAGACCCGATAACGCGCCACAACAAGGTCATGAGACTATGGTAAGTCGTGTCTTTGATACAAACTGGCTACTAGTAACAACTAACACATTATTATTAGGGAGCAAATGGACTTTTGGGCGCATATATGTGCCTCGAAGAGCAGGTTAAAGCCTCACCAAGTGATTTTTTTAAATAAATGTACTAACTTTCAGCGCATATACGCGTTCTAATGTGCAGATTAAATTCCTCCAGCACGATATTTTACAGCTGCGGATGGACAAACAAATGCTGGCACGTGAGCGAGATTTACACCAGCGCGTCTTTCAGTTGTATCACTTGTTTTCTCGGGTGTCTGACTATTGTTTTTATAGGGCCGCTTATAATAAGCTTGCGGAATCTCTCTCACTAACTCTAGACCCTGCCAGCCTCAGTACCCTCTCCCCTCAGAGTCTGCCTGTGATGCTAAAGGCGAAGGAAATCGCAGTCCCATCCTACAATTGTGCTGACTTTCCCAGCGAGTTCATATGGACGAAGGAAGACTGGAAGAAGCGCCAGGAGAAACCATCGACGCAGCTTGAAAAGTTGCATCCGCTGCGCTACATCGTCGACAAGAATAACAAGCCTATTCCCTTGGAGCGAGTCACAGCAATCCGTACCACATCCCGACGGGTGTTCGTGGACATCTGGAACATCAAGGAGGCGCCCAAAAGCTGGGGAGCTGCATCGGGGTCTGCCAGTAAGCTGTACTACCGAGAAATGGTGACATTCTTCCCTGAGCTTGGCTACTGTGACGGCAACTGGAAATGCGACGCCATTGCAACTGCTAGCTACACATCTTGGCGCAAGAATCATATCAGCTGCTTGGTTCGTGAAGGGACTTACAAGCCAACGGCAGAAGATATCCTCGACTTCGATAATCTCGAGACGCTGGACTCTGACGACACTGACTGTGCCACTGGTGATGTGAAGCCCAAAAAACGGACCCGTGACTCTGACCCACTTAGCATCGCATCAATTTCGAGCAAGAAGCAGAAGCCATCGGAAATATCAGTCCCTGAACATGAATCGCCAATGCCAACACCACCGCTACCAGACTCAGATGAGTCACAGCCCACTGACCTTGGCCATTCTGACAACGTGAACGAGACACATGCATCCAGGCCCCCTGCCAGAGTATACACCTTTCTTTGTACTGTCACGTCATGTCGTCCTCACATCATTGTTTGTAGTTTTGTGCACGGCCACTTAAATTCGCAAACCCGCTGTAAGTCTACTCATTACATTCCATTATTTAAAAATACTCACCAATATTAGTACCACTCTTGAACCAACTACTAGTGCAGATCAACTGCCCTTGATTCCACCCTCCCCCTCTGAAGATATCCTGACTCCATCTACAGCCCCAGCGGAGGAACCAATATCCACACAGCCGACCGGTGAACACACACCTTCCATTGCACTGACCCCAGAACACTCCCTAGATCACCCTGACATAGTACCTGACACCAATCCACCAACAGCTGTTGTCGCCGACCTGGTACCAACTAGTAGTAAGTACCACCACATAACTGGACAACAAGCTCACCTTGAATATCCTTCCAACAGCAACCACGGTACCTCTACTAGTGTTAGATGCCTCCGCTACCAGCAAACCTCATCCTAGTGTGCCAGCAAAGAAGTCAAGGAAGATGCAGGTTGGGAAAGCACAGAATGGACGGTATGTCTGTGTCAGTGGTGTTCCTTTCCTTTGTACATATTCACAGACTCCATGACAGTAACCTATGCGCACGTGAATGGCTCACTCACAACAAGACTGGATCAGCAGCCGAGTTCAAGACCTACTATGATGGACTGTCGGAAGCGCAGAAAAAAGTGCATCTTTTGTATTGTCTGTCCTCGGGTTGGACTAACATCTTTAATCAGTCATACGACGAGCTCGCTGCCAAGAAGGTATGTAGCGACTACAACTAGAACATGTTGCACCTACTGACAAGGTACTCTTTCTACTAGGTTGCAGCTGGCGAATGGCTCCGTTAGCGACACCACTCTCCTTCCGATTTCTTGCGACCTAGAACGAGCACGAGCTAGAACGAGCACGGGGTAGAACGGACAGTGATGGGATGCATCAAGTTTTATTATATCCGGCGTCTACCTGTAATAATGTATATACTACACAATACCAGCAGATCTGGCACAATCTAGAGTGACACAACAAGCATTGCAGCCAAGCAATACCAGCAGATCTGGCACAATATAGGGTGACATGCAAATATTGCATCTAAACAATCTGCGACAATCACGCACAATCACACACATTTGCACATGTGCTATTAGTCTCATTTTTCTCTTGAGACTGTGTCGCTTAGTTCAGACAATTTCACGCAACCTCAGCCATTCTGGGAAGAGTGGGTTTTCACTGGGGTTTAACTCCAAAGGGTTTGGGTGTTATAGGGATGGAATCACGAGACTGAGATTCAAGTGACATTATGGAAAAATGTATGGTATAGTGGTATAGTATGAGTAAGAGGTCTACTACATATTTTTCTCCTGCTGGTGATTCATCCATTGTGCATGAGAATGAAATATCTACCAGGCCTCCAGGACGTCCAGGTTGTTGCCAGGATGTTCAGGCGGTGACCAGGCGTGTTCAGGCCTTTGCACATTTGCTGATGTGGACCTAGATCTCTGAATCTCCACCTAATCTCCTGACTAGATACCTAGTTCATTTCCAGACCCAAACTTAATCTTGTGTACATATCCATTTAGACATCCCCTTTCTTGCAGCACAAGGTAGCAGGTGAGTGAGCATTTGAGATAGTATTTCCAGTCTCCCTTTTTCATTGACTACTTCTGCTTTTGCAGATTGTTCTTTATACTATGTACTGCTAATAATACGAATATGTAGCCAAGTCTGTATGTACCAGTGTACACTTATTAATGAGTCCATGTACCACATACTGGAGTGACCTATACCCATACTGTATCATAGACAGCCCAGTGTGGCAATGTCACATACTATATGGGCCATCCCATGCGGGCCCATGGGTATATTGTAGAGGTAATACAGGATGGGCCTGTAGTTAGTACTATACCCAATCTTGATGACTGGGCCCATAGTGCTAGTATAGCCTATCTGGTACTACCCAAAGCCTTTCTATAGTGATTAACTATATCAGCTAATGCTAGCATTGGTGCATTATGTTGGATGTACAACATCGACACATTCCCGTTTCCTCTTTCATCTCAGTCTCTATATTATAGTTTATAATACCTTTGTTTCTCGTTGTTTGTACCTCAGCGGTTCTCTTCCAGACACTGAGACTTGTTCTATAGGTACTGTTAATGTTAGCGGTTCTCTTCCAGACGCTGAGACTTGTTCTATAGCCTCTATTTTAACAGGTTATGAGCCCCGGCTTAATCCAAAGCCAGATGCCGAAGCTTAGAGCATATCTGTCTTAACCGCTTGCCTGCCGCTCATTTATCTTGTCTCTCCCCACGGCAGTATCGTCATGGGAAAGCATGACCATATTCCCGAGTTGCTCGGTATGGAAAATTATGTTGGTTGGGCTACTAAAATGCAATACGCACTTGCATGCGAGGACCAGAGCCCCTTCAGTGACAAATCCCGTATTATACGGGTCACCCGACCTACATAATATCCTGTGTAATACGGGCCAGCGGATTATGGGCCGATGTTATGTATATTCCCGATGTTGACGGGTGGGCCGGGAGGCATATTATTTCCGATGGAGACGGGTGGGCCCATCTATGCTGATGTTATATATATCATCGACGATAGCGGATGGGCCGGGAGAAATATTATTATGGAGATGGGTGGGCCCATGTGGGTAATATGTAGAGTAGGATTGACATATATTATAGACCTGAGGAGAGATGTATAGCAAATAGTATTATATAGATGTGTGGGCCGACGTATTAGTATTATTTTGTAGACGGATGGGCCGAGGGAGCGGTGAAATATTTATTAGATAGACGGGTGGGCCGACGTGGGGTAATATCAGATAGACGGGTGGGCCGAGGGTGAGCGGAATTATTTATTACATAGACGGGTTGGCTGATGTGGGGTAATATTAGATAGACGGGTGGGCTGAGGGTGAGGTGAGTTATTTATTAGATAGACGGGTGGGCCGACGTGGGGTAATATCAGATAGACGGGTGGGCCGAGGGTGAGCGGAATTATTTATTACATAGACGGGTGGGCCGACATGGGGTCATATTAGATAGACGGGTGGGCCAACGTGGGGAATTCTACATAGATGGGTGGGCCGACGTCGGGTAATATTAGATAGACGGGTGGGCCCAGATACATATCATATAGACAGATAGGCCTAGGTATTGTACATTTTTACGAGTTTCGAGGCTCGAGTTAAGAAAATTCAAATTTAAGATGATATACATTTTTGTTGTCTTGAAATACCGAGACCCGAGACCCGAGATTCGGCACTCGGTAGTCGGTGAAATGAGTACAGAAATACATAAGATAATACACATTGTTCTCAGAAATCACAAGTTTCAAATGTCGATTTGTAAATCACGAGTCACAAGTCTCGAGACTCGAATCACCGAGTACCAAGTACTGAGAACTGAGTACTGACACCCGACACCCAGAATTCGGCACTCGGCATGCGAGACAAAAGATTGGAAACAAAACTCAAAATTCGAAACTTGAAAGTACTGACTACCGAATACCAAGTACCGAGTACTGAATCTCGGGTCTCGGTACTCGGTATTCGGTACTCGACACGATGCTCGAAACTCGTAAAACTGTTTCGAATCACCGAATACTGACTACCGAGTGCCGAGACCCGAGATTCGGTACTCGGTACTCGGTAGTCAGTACTCGGTGATTCAAAACAGTTTTACAAGTTTTGAGCATTGTGTCGAGTATCGAATACCGAGTACCGAGTACTGAGACCCGAGATTCGGTACTCGGTACTCGGTACTCGGTAGTCAGTACTCGGTGATCCGAAACAGTTTTATGAGTTTCGAGCATTGTGTCGAGTACCGAGTCCCGAGTACCGAATCTTGGGTCTCGGCACTTGGTAGTCAGTACTCGGTGATTCGAAACAGTTCTACGAGTTTCGAGCATCGTGTCGAGTACCGAATACCGAGTACCGAGACCCGAGATTCGAGTGCTTTCGAGTTTCAAGTTTCAAGTTTCAAATCTGTCGTCTCAAGTCCCGAGTGCCGAATTCCGGGTCTCGGGACTCGGAACTCAGTGACTCAATCAATGGACTGGCAGAGGTTACATTCATTGAAAACTTGTATATACATCTATCACTATGCAATTATGTAGCCATGTCAACCTCCACAGAAGACTCTTCAACCTTCACCTCCACCTCAACATCCATGTTGCTGGAAGAGTCATATTCTGGGACAAGGTTGCTTGGATCACCTGGGTCCACAATTTCGCCGGATGCATCTGGATCCTCTGGATGAACAACTTGGTTGTAGTCGAACAGGAGACCCTCGATGGCAGAGGCATCCGGGAATGTCAGGGCTGCGGGTGGTGGGGAGCCATTGTTTCCATACTGAGATCAATCAGAGGAGGGAGTGCGGATTCTGGGGGGTGACATGGTGCGGGGGCCGGATTGATCAAGCAACAAGGATGTTGCAGGGGCAGGAGTGTCGGGAAGTGGGAATGAGGGGTGCCGGTCGATGATTTCGCGCCTAAGGCCTTCATGAAGGCGTTGCAGGGTGTCAATCTTACCATCCTGCTCTGCCACATGAGCCTCCAGAAGAGCGATTTGAGCTGCGCCATCTCGAATCGCAATGGACATGGCATGGAGATCTGGCATGGGCACCCCAAGTGCTGCAGCAGGGACTGCCGACCTGGAAGACGGAAGGGCTACAAGGGAAAATGAAGGTCAGACGGTGATGAAAAACTCGGGTGACTTACAAGCTGGTGCAGATGCAGGTGCAGGTGCGGGTGCAGGTGCAGGTGCAGGTGCAGGTGCGGGTGCAGGTGCGGGTGCAGGTGCGGGTGCAGGTGCGGGTGCAGGTGCAGGTGCAGGTGCAGGTGCAGGTGCAGGTGCAGGTGCAGGTGCAGGTGCAGGTGCAGGTGCAGGTGCAGGTGCAGGTGCAGGTGCAGGTGCAGGTGCAGGTGCAGGTGCAGGTGCAGGTGCAGGTGCCTTGACGGCAGTGATAGTCTTGCTGCGACCACGCGTCTGGGTCTTGGGAGTGGTCACAGCAGTGACACCAGAAGTTCCGGCCCGGCCACGAGACTGACTGCGAGTTCGGGCCCTGGACTGGGAGGCAGGGGAAGCTTTGGAGGGGGCGGGAGTTTGGGATGTGGAGGGAGCCTTGGAGGGAGTCTTGGAGGAAGCCCTGGATGGTGTTCTGGACCTCGTCTTCCGGGGTAGTAGAGGAAGAACGATCGCAAGGAGGCGGGGAATCCCATAGTCACGGGGGTGCACTTGATCTTCTTTGTTGTGCAGTAGACGCACGACATACATGGAGCCCCGGTCCTCTTGTCCGGCCGAGTTGCGCAAGGCCAGTTGTGCTTGTGGCAAGCATAGCATGGGTTGTTCTGTTGGTTGTATTTGTGTATGGACACATGAGATATTTCAAAGTACTCACCGGTCCGGGAATGAGAATGTCAACTGCAGGGATGACTGGGGGTGCCTGCACCGGAGGTTCGGGAGTGGGCTGGGAGGGCTCCACAACTGCTGTGTGACTGCCGGCAATCACCTGGTATAATGTAAGCACACACCCGAGTCCCGGACGCATAAATGACACTTACTGTGGCAGGGCCAAAGGGCTTCTTCTTGGGTACCCGGGGCGAGCGAGGTGAATCAGGTGTCCTTGCGACAATTGTGGAGAGCCGGGGAAGGACGACCTCCGGCACTCCACCCAAAGGTGGCTACACGAAAATGAGAGACAATGAAAAAATGAACAAGACGACATACCTGCATAACCGAGTCTTCATCATCTTCCAACTCCACAATGGCCTTGGACTTCACAATGCGAGCAGACCTCTGATGCTTGTGACTCTTCATCGCAGATTTCGGGGGTTGGGAGGAGGGTCCAGAAATCAAGGGGGACTTCCTCTTCTTACTCCCTTCTGCCTCGGGGTCTGGGTCAGCGAAGACGGCCTTACCTGTCCCCTTGTCCCGGGACTTCGGTGGTGGGGTTGGTGGAAGGGCCGGCAACATTGCCGGCAGGGATGGCTGGGGAGGGAAGGTTGACAGGAATCGGACCTGTGGATGGGGGGGCAGCAGTTGGGAGATCGAAGGTCTGGTTGCCTAAGGCGTTCCAGGCGAGGACCTTGGGGGTACCAGGCGTGCCTCAGAATGCGAGGATTGTCATACCCGATGGAGTGCCAGTCTGGCCAGACCTTGGGAACCATGTTGCGGATGCGCTGGAGCTCTTTGGAGCACGAAATGATGAGGCCGGGAATAGGACCATCCCCGGACCATACTCCTTGGCTACATCAGACTACCAAGATGTTAGAGAAGAAAAAGCACCCAAACAAAATACATACCACAAGTGTAGCAACCTGTTTTCCCAAGCCGAGTGGCTGGGACCCAGGGGAATCTGCCGGGCGGCACTGATGATGCCATGATCTGGGCAGCAGATGCCTTGAGATGGGTCAAAGAGTTGTCAACTGGAGTGGACATGATGAGTGGGTTGAGAGATTTAAAGATCTTGAAATCAGATTGAAATCAGTTATCAGAAAGATGAAGTTTCAAACAAACAAGACATTTGATGGGCGATCCACAAAATCGTTTATTGTTTGTGTTTGTTTGGTCGTGGTTCAACTTTCGGCAATTGCCGGCTTTGTGTTGAACTTCGAAGTTTTTTAGATCATCAGTCAATCAGTCCACCAATTCTCCACACATGAGTTCCCATCCAGCCGTTAGATTTAATGACCCACCGGTGACCGACTATAATTCTATGGATGTGGATGACTCATCTATGGGCCGGGCATCACTAGGTATGTTGTATTCTTATCATGCCTTATCTATTCACCGGGTATCCCTTAGATGACTTAGATGACTTATACCTCGGGCCGGATGATGACATAGAATATGATTCTATGTCATCCGGACCCCCGGATGCGTCGGCTGCAATACCCGGTATGACTATACATTACTGATGACCTGGGATCACCATGCATGCTAACTTCACCCTTGAAGATCAATCACATCCGGGTCAAGCTGATGATGCCAGCTGTCTCATTGATCCAGACTTGTACCTCGGGCCTGAGGATGATGTCATTGATGTTGATGAGTTGCTGGACTCTGCTGATCCTCCCACTTTTGCTCCGGCTACCTCAGAGGTGTCTATTTCATGTGGGTCCATTCATTCTGGACCATTATGGAGACCGATCTTATCTCCCAAGCCGACAAATCATCTACCGAACTCCCTGCAGACCAGCCGGAGCTCAATATTGAGGATGTACGGTTGATGGTCCGGGAGCTCCATCCTTTCGGAAAATACCAACACCCAGAATGTGAGTATCTGAAAGCAGAGCAGTTATCTTTGAGCTAATCTTTCTGGAAGACCAATCCGTCCAAGATCGACTCCATGATTACAAACACTGTACTGGAGGTCTTCCTGACCCTTCCATCCAACAACTAATCGAGGCCGAGCGTCCATTCCAAACTGCTTGGGCAGAAACATCCGACAAACTGAAAAAAGCTGATGCAGACCTGCAGAGGTTGCAAAGGGTTGAACAGATGAGCATTGAAATGCTCAGGGTAGTAGATTCCATGATTGAACACTTTGAAGAACAACTGACCATGTAAATTACTGCATTGCAACCTGTGAATTTTCATTGACATCCCCACACTCATGTACACTACCGAATTTTTCAATACATGTCCCCGGGTGTCGAACGGGACTCGATACACGAAGGTCGGGATTCGATAATTGGGACTCAACACTCGGGACTCGATAGTCGGGACTTGATGTTTGATATTCGGGAGTCGATAATTGGGACTCAACACTCGGCACTCGATTTTCGGGACTCGATGTTCGATGCTCGGGACTCAATGCTCAATAGTCGGGACTCGGTGTTTGACAAATCTCGGGGTTCGGGACTCGAGATTCGATAGTCGGGATTCAATGTTTGTGACTCAATAGTCAGGACTCAATAGTCGGGACTCAATAGTCGGGACTCAATAATCGATATTGACTAGTGGGGACTCTGCATATCATATTAGGTCTGATATATGAAAGTTACACATTGACATGTAAATACAAGCAGGTAATGGCAGGCAGTGTAGTATCAGCCCATTACTTCTTTCCCCTTGCTCTCGTCACTCGAGTGCTTGTGTCCAATGGCTGCTGTGTTGACTTACTCCGGGTTGTCCTCGCCGATGGCTCAATCACCGCTTTCTTCCCCGCATGTTCTTCAGCGCCGGCGACCTATTGACTCGTTCTGTTGCACCATCCTCCTGAACATTGCGAGTGACTCTCGCAGTCAGCCCAGTCAGGAGGTCGCCCATTCGCGATGTCAGCAGTGCACCAGTCTTCCCTGCATTGACCGGGCGAGGCTTTGGAATTGCATGTGGGACCACTGTCCCTTCATGTGCTGTCGAAGGACCAGGCTCTGTTCTGGGTCTCTTTTGCGGGGATCTACCTTCCTCTGTGTCATCATCAGCATCATCCTCCATGTGATGAGTGTCGTCCTCGGGATTGCTCTCTGGATCACTCTCGTGATTGGCCTCGGGATCACTGTCAGTTTCGGTCGATGAATTCCGAGGCCTTCGGATCATAACTCGTCTGGCATTACGAGTCCGATGAGAAGGTG
>NW_024540398.1:0-129231 GCF_016647625.1 Suillus subalutaceus
AAGGCCGCCTTAAGGACAATAATATGAAGTTCATCACGTATGGCTTTGGTAGACGGTAAGTCGTGCCGACATCGGTTTTCTGACACTGATCAACGAAGTTCATTTGTCATTAAAAGTGTATGTCCTGGCCTACACCTCGCAAACCACTCGTTGTACATTTCCCTTGCACTTCTCTTGTGGTCTTTCCGCATTGTTCAACGACCCGACGCACCGATTAACACGCACGCTTTCAGTGACGTGGTCACTCCCCATGCAGCGCCATTTAAAATCGATGTCATTCCCCGGGTCAAGGTTGCGAAGCTGAGAGCGATGATGACGGATGGGTGTACGGATTAGAGTGTTTTAAAACTGCAGCTGCCTTTAAAACTAGCACATAATGATGAGTGCAAGAAGGGGCAAACACAACCACAGAATTCGCATTGTAGTTGTTGCTGAAAGTGCTGGTGAATACAGATGATTCGGACACAAAGTGAGGTGAGCACGCTCCATGATCAGCTCTTGATCAGCTGCACTTGCAGCTTCGCACACTTGTGCACGTCAATACGTCGAGTTGATGAAGAGATAGAGAATACCCTGAGCAACAAACCATGGATCACAACAAGACAACTTGAACCATGGTCTGAAGGCGGGCTTTTATACAGCAATAGAACTGAGTAGTAGTCCTGACCACGGTCGAATGATATCTTTGAAGAAAATTGCTTCAAAAAAGCAGTCACCCGCAAGACTTCAACACACTGGTGATAGCTCAACATGCTCGCTCTTTGGAATCAGTAGGAATCGGATGTATAATAAAGACCTAATATTCCGATGGCATAATCAGTTGTACCACAATGCGACCGAGTCTGATTAGCGTACTCAGAAGATAATTGATTTGTTTGCATGAAAGATATCCTCCACAAAGTCATCAATTATATCATATCGACATCACCGTGTCAAGGACCCTGTATGGCTGGATTACGAGGAGATGAGAGACGCTACGGAAATCACTGGCATTCAAATAGTACCATTCTCCAGCGACAGAACAGCTATGGGTGCCGTGGTCAAGCAAGATCCTCACGAAGATGTACATACTGGCACAGCTTTCTGAATGGTGGTCCTGGGTCGTGGGAGGTAGGTGAGTGACTGGAATGGTAGAACAAAGAATATTGGCAACTTAGGAACAACGAAGGGGGTATGTATGACGACGGCGATCATGGTGATGCGACGACAGCGAGCACGTTGAGGGTGACAACGAGGACGCTGAGAATGGCATCAGTTAGTGGGGAAATGTACGTATTTGCAAATAGAATAATACAACAAAAAATCGTGTTAGTGAAAAACAGCCGCATCAGAGCTCCACAGTCAAGATCTAGCCGCCCGGGATTGGTGACCTGGGACCTGAACACATGGTCTGCCAGCCAGGGTCTGCCCAGGGCAGTGGCAACCCTTTTGTTCTATTGTCACACAAAGGGTGGTGTCAGTGATTGCGAATACATAAGAGACACTCAAGTTCAGGTTCGCAAAGAAAACGTAATCTGATCCACGGATCGGGCTTACACCGCCATCTCGCGCGCTCCGGAGGCGCTAGTACGACAATGTTCTTGTCGGCGGTCTTGCTTTCTGCCTCCGGTCAACGATGAGCATGATCAAGTCTGCTCTATATCATCAAGTTGCACCGAGATCTAGAGCTGCAAATAGGCGTTGCAGAGTCCTAGTGCAACTATCGGCGATCGCGTCGTACGATCAGTGCATACTCGCTGATAGCTCGCAGAAATAGCAAATATTGAACAGATTGATTTCGATGGATGTCGATAGGATCGGGTCATATGTGTACTGATGGCAAAACGCAAAAGCTTTCCGTCGACAACGTCAACCAATTGCATGTGCTCGATCTTGGCACTCAACTTGAAATTTTTAAAGTCCGCGACGAGCGATCAGATCGTTTGCGCCTAATTGATCACTATGCGTTTCACTTGACCTCGGTACAAAGCCAGCTGTACATTGGTATATATATAATTGTCCTATTATAACTATGAACACCAGCTGCAGAATATACAGTATAAGACAATATATGGTCCAAGTATTCCGATCAATTATCCAGATTAGGAGTTGAAATAAAGATAGTTATGCGTAATATCCGAGTCCGAAGCCATGTTCGCGGGAGCATACATGCCGTGTGTTATATTCGGCGAAGAAAATACACATGGATACATCGACATCGAGTGGTCATAGTTTACTGACCAACTCTCAGGAAGAAAATGTGACACTGGCCTATCATCAGTAAGATTCTCCGGGAAGAAGCATTACTACTAACTCACCAGGATGAACCGGGGTCGGGTATTGCATGGGAGAACCAGCGTTACTAGTAGTAGTACTAGTTGAAGTCGAAGCTGCCTGTTCTTCAAGAAGCGAACGGTAACCTGTGTCAAGCTGCCTAATAATATCAGCAGCTGCTCTTCAGTCAGCAAACTCTTCGATCTCGGGAGTTTAATCTACCAACCTTTTATCAGGATATCGTGCCGTGTGTTGGGGTCCGCCTGTGTTATTTCTTTGATGATCTGTCGCAGTTGCGAAAAGTCTTCCGCCTCAGTCGAGCGGTAGAGCCGCTGCAGGAGCTTTTGCGACTCCTGCCAGTGTGCGCGTGTCTGCCAGCTGTAGACATGTTGCTTCACCGGGGAAGTGGATGACTGCTCGGCACTCTGATTGTAGTCCTTACTACTTATACATGCAGTGGGGCGTGTGACGGCATACACTATCGGGAAGCATCGAATAACGCTATCGACAATTAAATTTAGTCCCGTGCAGTCTCGCATGTACATCTAATCCTCAATCTTTCAAAATCCAAAATTATCCAGAGCAAGGTGAGCCGATCAGCCGGTGAGCCCGATTATTGGGAAATCCCGGCAAATGACTCCACAGCCTCTCTGCAGAGCTTCACAATAGGCGCTTATCAGGCGCCCGACTAAGTGCCGCGGATGAGAGCGCTAAAGCGAAGATCAAGACGATTCTTCAATCATTCCAATGATATACATCTCGGGCGTGAGGGATAATATCATATATGCAATATTAGAACAACTGAAAATCAGTATTTTGAAAAGATGACGGAAAATACGCATACCTCGCTAGTCCTGACTGAAACTACATGTCAATCACTGACTGCGGTTAGGCGACAAGAATCCACATGCTCATGACTTGTCCGCAGCAGAATTGTAACTCTTAGAATACAATTTTGAACCTTCGTAAAACGAGCGATGCACTGCCTGGCGAGCACAGGCTCTGCAGAATCTCGGTCAGGGGTACGGACGTCGCGTCCGGAATGCACAGCTATTACAGATATCCGCCAACTATAGCTTGAGCCTCCCGGCAATAAAGTACTGCACTCGGGGGTGCTTCGGTGGTGAGGTAGACTTTTCCTGAGTAGGAAGTGTGGTGCTGCTACCCAGCTCGGGACTGTGTATGTCTCGTCCGGGATGCACAGCTACCCACAGTTCTCCGTGAACTATGGCCAATCGATTTCCATGTAACTATTGATACAATTCGCTCGGGGTGCTTCGGTGATACAATGAATTTCTCCTACGCATAAGGTTGGCGCTGCTACCCATTCATTCATACGAAGGCAGTGAAAAACAACATTAAAAGACGCACGACCATAAAATTTTCGCGCATCAGACAAATACACATGATACAGCATGGCGGGACCCGAATTCCACACGAATCGTTGGCGCCATAAATTTACGTGTCTTGTCAGTGTGAATAATGATGCTCCAAAATTCTTGTGGCAGCACTGCAACGACATATCCGGTTTAGCATAGACAGAAATCCTATCTTATCGCTGCTTCAAGTAGAGATCAACGGGGCGACGGAAGCCTGACGATCTAATAAGACTCAGTTATTCCGGAATGAACGCAACTTACCGCCTTTCCCAGTGACCCCGAGACGCTGACCATGACTAAATCCGAGCTTCTCCAGTAGTTCCCCAAAGCCATCTGGACGGAGTTGTAAATATTTTGCATTCTCTTTGAGAGTCTCGCTCATCCTTCGAGCTTTTGAGTAAGTGTCCCAAGGTTGTGGCTCGAGGACGAAAACACCCCCAACTTTCAGACATCGATGAACTCGGGAGAAAAATTCTTGCAGTCCTTCGTCCTTGTTATTTAGATGAATCCATTTTGAGATAGAAAACCTATCATATCGGTGATGCCTTGTCCCCTCAAGAACAGCCATGACACGTACCCTAAAACGATATCGTATTGATCGTAATCCTCCGGTATTTCATCCTTCACCCAATCAACTGTTCGGAATGTGACATTGTGCGGGAAAGCACCGCATCCTCTGTCTGGGATGGGCAATGGGCCGTAGCTATGTTCGCACGATGCAGGGAAGTAATTGGGAGCACTACTGTCCGTAGTGGACGCATCACCGAGGAGTCGTTGTCGTTTTGGCGGAGGGCAACGCTCCTCATTGATATTTCCACCTTCAGGAGACTGAAGGCTCCAGGCGGTGCGTCTTCTCTTCCAGGCAGCTCTGATGAGAGTGTCGTCAATATCAACTCCGATGACCTGATGTGCCCCCCTGGACTGTCCTGGTTCCCGAACTGAACAAATGGTGTCCTGAACCGCGTCAAAAGTAGCCTACCTATCTCACAAGTCACCCAGCCTTCATTGCATCCAACATCTAGAACTCGCTTACCCACGAAGAATTCAGTGGGGAGCAAAGCCAGTCGTGGATCTCGGATGAAAGGACGCTTGGAGTAATATCTATACAATTCTCCGTCAAAGATACAAAACGAGGAGCTTTTTTAGACACCTACCCATGATAGTTTCCATAAATCGGGACCGCTTGGCTACCCGCATGTACTGGCATAATCACTGCAGTGGTGTGCACTGAGTGTTGGTTTGTGCCGTTATAATTTACATAATGAACCGCTGGTGCTCAGTGTCCGATCCGGACGGAGAAGCCGGATGGTACGCCGAATATGTCAAGAGCACTAGTTCTACTACTAATTTACAGTGTACGATCGCAGCGCGGCATCGACATATGCACGTTAACTCTTATCGGGGGGCCCATAACGAAAACTCGCCAGCATACCGGAATCTGGGTAGGCAAAAGAATCCAGAAATATTTCGGAGTTCAAGAACATGTTCAACAGCGATAATATTTCCATACAACAAGTCATTAAATTTTGTCCCGAGTCCATTGTAGTGGGGAGATCTGGCATAGGCCCTTGGGCGTGCTAGGATGGTCTGACACAGGTCATAGGGAGGGCCACGGGTCCAGGTTTGGCCTTGGGTTCCCTTACGTGCCCGTTCCACCATGATTCGACGATCCAGTACTTACTTCTCAAAAAGATGAGAAACAACTTTTCGACGACGAATTTAAAACCAGGGACGGTGGT
This sequence comes from Suillus subalutaceus, assembly GCF_016647625.1. Classification (NCBI taxonomy): domain Eukaryota; kingdom Fungi; phylum Basidiomycota; class Agaricomycetes; order Boletales; family Suillaceae; genus Suillus; species Suillus subalutaceus. The sequence goes on from NW_024540398.1 coordinate 5,372, forward strand.
GAAATTTTTTTAGACAGAAGAGCAGGCTTTGTCGCTAAGTGGACGCTATGACGGATTCAACATTGGGCAAGAATGGACTCGGCGGCATGGTTAAGTAGACACTACTTCAGGGGTGTGTGCACAGTATCATATAGTGTCATGCGGGACACTAGTAGGTATGCATCTGAAAGGTGGACGGATGCGTCTTCGCCATTTTGCCAAGTACGCAGGGTCGATTGGCAAAACAATGAAAACGTATCGTCGTATCACGCGAAATGAAGGATTGCGGCACACATCGAGCAAGACTTGAAATTTAAAATGGAAGGAAGTCGGACATTCAAATCTGCTGGTCTGTTCCCACCATCTAGTACTCCGAGTCTACCACCAACAACTGAGTCGTGCCCACCATGTGACCAGTCAATGGATGTTGACGCCTTGCGAGCGAACCATGAGCTTGCACAGATGTCGCTTATCGACCTTACTCGCTTCATCCATCTTACACACGTACTCAAGGACGAGCATCTACCTGTCGCGGCCTCGCACAGTTCCTGTGAATATCGCTCCTACTTGCTACCGCCAGCGATCATAACCTTTCTCACTCAGTCGTTCGCCATATCATCCGAAGTAGTGCATCATCTATGGGCTGTCATGAAACATCTTACCTAGACATTGCCTAATGTTGCCTGGTTGGGCAGAATACCAGATGCGTTGGCCTTGTTCTATCACCCAATTAATGAAATGAAAATGCACGTCGATGTGCTTTGTGCGAGCGTGGTATTGATGTCGATGATCCTTTGCTAGCGCACAATTGCGGATTGGTTGTCTGATCAAAGGGTTCATGGGGGCGAAAAGGTTGCCAATGAATGACCACAACCATAGGACTTCCTTTGCTGCGTGTGTAACATATTACAAGATGGCTCCACCTTCAATGACAAGAGACCTATCGTTGATGGAGGAACCGTTCCTCATCACCCTCATTTATTGTTGTCGTAAAATGATACACTTCAGTGGCCCTGCAGGAATACAAGTCAAATATAATGTCTACTAGAAGCTACGAGGATGATCTATGAACAAATCAAATGGTAGAAATAATGAGGAGTTACGGAAAAGTATGATGCCAGTAGTGATGGCTCATTGTGGCTTCTTGGACCTCTTGATTTGTGTTGCGAGTCGTGACACGCTGTGCAGACAAGAGACTGCGGCTAATGTAAGAAATAGCGGGGAACGAGAGAGATGCCGGGCGATCGCGATGTAAGATAGAATACTGGCCGGAAACTCCCGAAAGGCGCCTGCACGCAGAGATTTGCAGACCCAATTTCCGAATAGATAATGTAAGGTTTATTCGAGGGGTGCAAGCGAAATAAATACATTCCCGCTACCGTGAGGGAGTGGGTCTTATTGTGCACTATTTTCACGTTTTTGCGGTAGATCTGTCTGATTTTGCCCCGGCTGTTTTTTCGCTTCAAATAGTTACTTGCTGTGCTGGTCTTGCCTTGAATGGTAACTTGCTGTGCTCATTGATCGGACCAGGCCTCAGCTTTTTTCATTGGCCATCGTTCACGCCCCTTATTAAAAGCCCCTCAAATTTGCAAGATGTCCACTCAACCCTGCACTTGCATTTCTTCTTGCCTCTCACCATGACCTCGTATATTGGCTGTATTCCTGTATCTGTTATCTTTGACCCTGACTTGCCTCTGTCTGTTGTCTCTCTGTCAATTGCTCGCTCTCTGGGTCATCCCGAGTCAGTCTTGCATTTTTCCGAAATACGTACGGCCGCTTATCAAGGTTGCTCGCTCACTACCGATGTCGACTTCGAGGTCGGATGTCTTGTCGATGCTGATGTTGCGATTGGCCTGAATTGGATTGGTGCGTGGTGCACCATCGGTCGTGAATCTGATGTTGCTCTTAATTTTGCTCGTCGTTCTATGTCTGCTACGCCTGGTGATGTTATTTGTACTTCCTCTTTCTACATTCACTCATTCCGTTTTGTTCCTCTAGCCGAACCATGTCTCTTTCATGGTAATGCCGACCTGGACAATCAAACTATTGATGGTAGTCAGTTGGATTTAGCCCAATCCTCGTCCCTCGACGGGGCAGTTTTATCGTCGCGCACACGATCAGCATATATCGTTCATGATATCTTTTTGGCATGTGTCATTCTGGGGTTCGCATCAGCCCTTTTTTGTCCGACCCCGCTTTGCTAAGTTAGGCTTGTACTCTGCACGGCTTAGTATTTCCTCAACCGTATTCACTTCTCGAGTTACGCAATCTATTTTTACAACATATGCTTTATGGGGAGTGTGTGGTTTCCGGTATACGTCCTAAGCACCGTGATTCTACAGCCTGTCGTGAGATTTCTGCAGGTTTCAGTTCATCTTCTGATTTAGCTAATTTCATATTGGACGAATTGATGTCCGAAGCATCGTTGGTGCCATCAGGTCCTGACTTATGGGTCGTTGCACAAAGTGTTTGTACTGATTTAGTATCCAGCTTTAGCCACAAAGATCATCCCAGGCGGAAAGCTATCGGTGTCTTAAACGTCTTTCGTAGTCGCCATGCATATGAAAGTGTGTCCAAATCATCACAATCCATGTTTTCTAAGGCAGAGCATATGTCTAAATCTTCATTGGAAGCCATCGCGTCGTGGCATGGCCTATGTTTTGTGGGCACTAAAGATCAGTTGTTGGACAGGATTACTGACCACATGTCCAAAGGTCTATGTGCTTTATCCTTGCCAGATCCTTGATTGGTGTGTTCCCGATTTAACAACGATTTTCGTGCTGAAAGTTCTTTTGATGCTTCCGAGTGCTCTCCTGATACCACCCAACAGACGATTGATTTGCAGATTAACATTTTAACAACGCTTCGCAAAACTATTGCGCGCAAACCTCTCCTGCGATTATTGCGCTGTCACGACATTGAACATTCCGAAAGCGATACTCTCTCGCAACTCAGAAAACATCTCAAAAATATATATAAGTGTTCTTGTTAAAGGTAAAAGATCGCATGCGTTTTGGGTCCGCAAGGACCATGAACATCTCGCAGTGGAGAGGGAAAAGGCACAGATATCGTCGGACTGGCCACGTGTTGTGTCAAATGCTAGGAAGAAACACGTAATTGAAATTTTTCGTGAGCAAACGAGCTCCGAAGCCTTAGCTACCTTCGTGTGCTTCGCTTGTGCAGCTCGATATGATCTTAAGGACAGGCAGCACTTGTCTTTCGACGATTTTGATGTCAGTTTACTCAACCGCCCTGATATGCGGTTACACAAGGGGCGTCTCGTTGACGAGAGTTATATTTGCAAAGAATTTGCACATTCCAACTTTAACGTTGAGTTTCTTGCCAACATCATGTATGAAAGCCAGGGATTAGCGTTCGATGATGGCAATTCAGATCAACCTAGTGGAGCATATTGTTGTAAGGGATGTTTTTTCTCACTGAAGAAGAAAAAAAACTCCTAGCCTGGCTCTGGCGAATCATACTTATGTCGGTCCACTTCCTTTGGAATTGCGTGACCTCAGCATTGTTGAAGAAATGATGATCGCGCTGTGCAGGGCGAAATGTTTTATCTTACATTTGTGCGAGGAGTTGTGCAACATACCTAACGCTCAAAGAGGCTTAAAGGGTAATGTGATTACATTTCCGCAGCAGTCCTTCGAAAGTGCTGGAGATGTTTGCCTCCCCCAGTCGAAGATGTAGTCACGCCCATTTGTGTATTGTTGTCGGTTCATCTCCACCAAGTGTGGATTGGTTGGCAGATGCAACCTTGATTGTGCGCAGGGAAAAGTAAGGTCAGCTTTAATCTGGTTGCGCGAGCATAATGCGTTATACGCAGACATGACAATCGAATCATGATCATTTAGATTTGTTGGGTGAGGAAGATATCTTACCAGTTCACATCGAGACCATCTCACCGGATGCTGAGCAGTGCACAAGACTGCACTGACTTCACGATATGATGGTATTCCTGATGCTTCTGAAGATCCACCGTCTCAAGAAGATGTTGTCAATGACCGTCCAACGAAGGACGTAGGTACAGAGCCAGCGCATCCTGTAGATGTTTTCGAACATGTCGTGGTGACTGATGTTGATGGGAATGCCCCCAGCCATGAATTGCGTGCGGCTGCTTTGCGTCATGTGAAGGAAAAGAACGGCGGCTTCAGTCCAAATCCCACATGGGCTAAGTCCTATGAACTGAATATGTTAACCCTGAGTTACTCCCAAAGATTTACCCGACTTTGTTTCTCGTATGGAGTAGGTGGTTTCAAGCATCCTCGTCGCATGTGCCCTCTGTCGTTCAAACGCCACATCAAGCACCTGTTTAATTTAACAGATAGGCGCTTCCAAGAGCATTATTCCTTTTTATTTGTTGTGTTCAACATTTTGCAGCGAAGGAAATCGTTACTACATACCAGCCTCAAAGTCAAGCGCACTATGTTTGAGTCCTGTGTCAGATAGCTTTGCCTCTGTTTCTTCATCAGCTGTTCACGCGGTTGTGGAGCACGTTGCAAAGGGTGATTTTGTTACGGCCTACACGCCAGAGGAACAAAAGGTGCGTCGATTACTGCAAGAAGTTAATAATGTGACGTCGCATGTTCCTGGATCTGGTGCAGCACGCGCTGTAATGTTGCAATCAAATCAGAGGCTTAATGTTTGATAAAGGTTTGCCTAACTTTTATATTACAATCAATCCTGCAGATGTGTATAATCCTATTGTCAAATTCTTGGCAGGCAGTGAGATAGATATTGATGACATGTTGCCAAACGAGGTACCCGAATATTGGCAACAGTCCATCTTGGTCACTCATAATCCGATAGTAGCTGCAAGGTTTTTTAATTTGTATATCAAGTCGTTTCTTAGTGCCATTTTGGGTTATGATAAGTTGAGTGGTGCGGTCTCTGAAGGCATTCTTGGTCATGTGAAAGTGTATTATGGGTGTGTCGAATTGCAGGGGCGCGGGACGTTACACTGTCATATGATGGTGTGGTTAGAAGGGGGACATGACCCCCAACGAGATTAAAGACGCATCATGCAAACAAATGATGTTGACTTTTGTGACCGCTTGTTGGCCTTTCTTGACGATACAATATCAAATGTTATTCCTGATGACCCAGATCCCAATATTTCCGTTTCATCAGTGTTTGCATCATCCGTGCTCCGTGTGTGGCGTGGCTCTGAACATGAGTTGTGATGATTCTTTCAATACAGCGGCTCGTCAGAAAGATTTGCATCATTTAGTGAAGGTTTGTCAGTGCACAAGCATAACCTCACATGTTTCAAGTACTGGAAGGGTCCGCCCAGCCCGCGTGAGTGCCGATTTGATCTTGACGAAAGTCACTTTTGTGCAAACAGCTATGTTGACCCAGAGACAGTGCGAAAATTTGCTTGCGTTGTTTGGACGGTATGGTTAACATTGTAACGCATCAATGTTGGAAAGCCAGTACTGTGCAATATGGATATCAAGTTCATCGGTTCATGGGTGCGTCTGCAAAGGTCGATTTATATTACATTACAGATTATATCAGAAGTCCACAGCTAAAAGCTCATGTCGCATATGCTGCATTAGATTTTGGCAAACGTAAGGCTGTCTGAGTTTGATCCTACAGATGATGATCTTACCATCCGAGCAAAAGAGCTGATAAGGAAGAGTGCGCACACGCAATGATTTCTCATCAGGAATTGTCTGCCCAGCAAGTGGCTGCTTACCTGATGGAATTTGGCAATCATTACACCAGTCACGAATTCATCAATGTCTTTTGGACCTTGTTTGAGAACCATGTTGATGCCATTTTGCCTCTTCCTAAGTCATATGTCGCTGAAGAACATTGTGAAACTCATATCCCCGATGACAATGAGACACATTCACTAAACGAAACAGACTATGATCAGGCTGATTCATTAAAACCGCCATCTGATGAAGAAGTTATGCAGAATCTTGCTGATAATGATTTGGCCAATGATGAAGTTGGTTTGTCAATGGATGACAGTGGCAATTTGGTCCCGAGAGCAAATCAGGTCCAAGATTATACACTGAGATCTTCTGGGCTTCGGGATATGTGCATATGGGATTTTGTCACTCAAGTTCAAAAACAAAAGATTAGGCAGCTGAAAAAGGATGACGAGGCACATTTTCCTGACAATGAGGACGTTATTGCAGAAGACTGTCCCGATGATTTGGAGCTTGATTCTAATATAGACGCAGATGATACATCAAGCACAGCAGATGTTCCGGACGAGGAAAGCAAGGACACATACGATCCTCAGAGGTCGATTGAGGACATCATGAAGGTTAAAACGCGCTTACGCCCTTCTTTCCAACTGCTTGATAAGCATATCGAGAATGTAACACATTGTCTTGTCGTGCGTCAGCCAAATAAACGATGTGTACCTGTACCGATAGGTCCTTCCTTGCCGAGGCGTGATCGTCCTGAGGTCAGAGAGCGATATTGCCGAGTCATGCTCATTTTATTCAAACCATGGACCACTGTGGCTGATTTGCGCAGCACATTTGGGTCGTGGACTGATGCCTTCGAAGCTTTTGTGAAAATATGTTCGCCAAATAAGTTATTTGTGATGAAGAATATGCAGATTTTGCATGAATGTAAAGATAGTCGAGACGATCATTTTGTGAATCGTCGCCAGCGTGCTTCTAACCGATCAAATCATGTATGTGGCGAGGTCTTAGAATGTACAGTGTTTCCAGAAGATTGTATAGATCATGATCTGAATGAAGAGGATATCCTTGACCACATGACGAATATTGAGCAAGTCTCGTCCATGAAAAGATCACAACAACGAGATGCGACATTAGATTGTCTCCATCACATGAAACTAGCAGGCCGTTTTCAATTAAGCGAGGGTTCCGTGCCACCAAATAATCTCAGTACGACACAAGGAGACATCAATGAGGTAGACCAAAGCAATCTTGCACTAGAAGACAAATGGCAACATGCTTATGATACTAGGAGGGAAGCATGGAAATTACGTGCAGTCGAACAGGGTCGTCCTGCGCCAGTGACATCTGGTCAGTCATGTGATCCGGACGTTCAGATCTCCACCAGAAACGATTTTCAGCACGCAGGTGATCATTCTCCAGCATATGCAACACCAGAAATGGGTCCATTGATTGTACCAACCACGAAACAGCCTGTCAAAGAACCGATAGCAGTTGACATATCTGCTATGATTTTAGAATATGGTTTGAATGTTGAGCAAGCCCGTGCATTTTCTTTGATAGCTGGTCACTCACTGACACAAAATTCGGAACCACTTCGCATGTACTTAGGTGGCCCTGGAGGAATGGGAAAATCATGTATCATTGCTGCGGTCACTGAGTTTTTCAACCGGCGTGGTGAACAAGATCGGTTTCAGCTGTCGTTGTTTATGGGAGTTGCTGCACGCAACATTGGTGGTATGACATTGCACGCTGCACTAAACTTGAATCAACGCAGAAAGAGAGGCAGTGAAGGAAAAATCAAATGTGACCTCATTGCAATGTGGCAGAACGTAGATTACCTACTGATCAATGAGGTTTCAATGATTAGTTGTAATTTTTTGGTGCAGATACACGAGGCTCTTTGTCAAGCGAAAGAAAACCTTGCTCCTTTTGGAGGAATTAATATTGTGTTTGCTGGCGACTTCGCCCAACTGCCACCTGTTGGTCAACGGGGCCTTCACTGCAAAGTGAACACGTATACGGCGACCACGACTAAGGGACAAAAAGCTATGTTTGGCAAATTGCTGTGGTTATCCATTAGTACAATTGTCTTACTGAAGATCGTGATGCGACAAACAGGGGATCACAACGCATGCTTTGTGGAGGTTCTTGGCCGTTTGCATACTGGTACTTGTTCTGATGAAGATTTTGAGTTGTTGTCTATGAGAATTATCTCTACAGTGAGACCTACTTGGCATCTTGGCGAATGGCTCGACGCGCCTGTCATCACATCCACAAATGAAGTTAAGGATATCATCAATGAATGTGCAACATTGGCATATGCACAATACACACATCGAGCTGTGCATTGGTATTATTGCTTCGACAAACACAATGGGCACGAGATCCACTCACCTGATTTGCGGCGTCATCTTAATGGGCTACATTCAGGTTCAACTTCCCAGCGGTTGGGGAGAATACCACTGGTCATAGGTATGCTGGTAATGATTGGACAGAACTTTGACATCAGCGCAGGCATTGTGAATGGCTGCATAGGCAATTTACATAGTATTCGCTATTCAGTGGACGTAAATGGTCAGCGCCACGCTATGTCATGTGTGGTACATACCCCATCTACTTCAGGTGCATCAGTAAATCACTAAACCTTCACAGACTTTGGCTTTTCACACAGATTCTCACAGTGTGACAGACATCACAGAATCCCAGGATCCCAGAGCCACAGACTTACAGATTCTCACAGTGTGCTACAGACTCACAGAATCCACAGAATAAATGACAAAATTTTCACTAAGTCTTTTCTTTAGTTAAACATCAACACTAAGCCTTATTGTAAACTAAAGCTTATTAAAATTCATTGTTAGGACAAAAAGTGCTAAACCTATTGACTAATTAAAACTTGTTGGAATTCACAAATTTTACACTTTGTACTAGTAAACCTCCAACTTGAAGTTTTCTAGTCAAAAATAAGGATTAGTTTTTTTGAAGATTTCAATAAGGGCAAGTTATGTTGAGGTTTGACTATAGATTTCAATAAGAGCAAGTTATAATGGGGTTTGACTATAGATTTCAACTTGACAATATTATGAGGCTTGAGAATCATTGGTATATGTATCATTGTGAGAGAGGAAAAGTAAAGACACTATGGTGTAATGGTAAGTTTGTGTTATTGTTGTTGCTGAACTTTGTGAAGCCTCAAGTTCAATTCCTGCCAATGACACTTGAAAATGTCAAAAATGCGAATTTATTTTGTTCTATTTACTAGGCAATGCTTTGTCACTGTGAGTTCTGTGGCTCTGCTGGGAGGTTCTGTACAGAGCTGCACAGAAAAGATGTAGCTGGACAGAAGGGACCAAGCTGTGGCACTGTGACACTGTACAGCTCTGTACAGCTCTACACAGAACATTGTAATTTACTGATGTGATCCATTGCCTCATCTCGGTGCCCGTGAATCAGTTGTTCTACCAGATACAGTAGACATGTCATTTGAAAATCCTGTCAACGGAAAAAGTGTCACATTAAACGCACTCAATTGCCTCTTGCGCCTGCATTTGCTATGACCACTCACAAGGCTCAAGGTCAAACTATGCAGCGCGCAATTATAGATTTTGAGGGTTGCAGTGGAACGGAGGCTCCCTATGTTATGCTGTTGCGTGTGACCTCGCTGGATGGATTGCTTATTTTACGTCCCTTTTTGAGGAAAAAATTTCTTGTTGTCAGAGTGAGGACATCCACGTGGAAGAAAAAAGACAAACTGTGCTGGCACACCAAACACTCCTTGACCTCACTATGGATAATGAGCAATGTTTGAAAACAAAAATAGTGTTGCAGATCATACTAGGTTGCGCCTCTATGGACAAACTCAGACCATCTGCACAAATGTCAACGGCAACACATGACTCTAGGACACATCTTACCAACAAGGTGCGCACTGTCCAAGCTGAGATCAATATCATTGGTTCCATTCACGCGAGTAAAAGAAAATGTGAGCAAACTCCATCCAATTCAATCAACAATGGGCGGTCAACAATGGCTTTTGATATATCACAGAGGGAATCATGTAAAAAGCGGCGATTAAACTGAAACTGGAATTCGGAACAAGATTAAGCAGTCAGTTCCTGCCGGCGGAGCATATCAAAATCATACTCATGATATAAGTAATTAGCAGAGCATGTCGCCATATTTGGTGTCGGCAGTCCCTAAGCGTCGACACTTCAGAAGCACCACAACCCTTGTTGGCGGAGGACTTGATGGTGAGTTATTAGATTTTCAATCATGTGATCATGTTCGTTGATTGAAACAAACAAAAGCGATGTTTGGGCGCTTTGTGCGCCAAATTGTGTGCTTGATGACCAATCGACCTGGATGAAGTAATCAATGTACCACGCCCCTATGTTTGATTTATAAGGAGCAGGACTTGAGCGGGACACTCCCAATGCCCCTTTCAGTTGTTTCAACATTCAACTATGCGTATGTATTGACTGCATTTGACTAAACAGACGAAAGCCCGCTAATGACTTATTCAGTAATGCTTGTGGATGACGTCTGGATGAAAGTCATTCGCTTTATGGAAATCTTGGACATTGTGTGATGCTTTGCAGTCAGCAATCACTTCAAAAGTCTCTGTGGCAAAGTGATCAATGCCAGATTTAACCATGTACTTGAGCATGCTGTCGGCACTGAAAGCGGGTGTCTTCAGACCATGCTAGAGTCTACCAATTCTGTCCCCCTTGGCGGATCAGCACTCGACGTCATATTATATGGCACATCGCTGGTTTTGCCACATGAATTACGCATCGCGACGCCCTGCTATGCGCAACCAATCATCACTGCATTTTTCAATGATCTTGGCTTCACCACTGATCAGACACCCTCATTTTATACACCACCCTCGGCTATAGCTGTGTATGATCACGACTGCATTGAAAGAAGTGGGAAAAAGTGGTCTTGATTAACAGTCCGACAAATTCAGTCATGCCAGTTGTACTGGCTCATCATCCTTCAATGGACTGCATTTTTGCCTGCTCCGGTGGTCTTTTTTTGGGTTACCCCGAGCTTATGGACAACTACGTCACATTGTTCCCACTGGCTGATACACACTCGCACACCACTCAGTATTTCAGGGAACATGAGTACAAAGTGCAAATCTCTAACAGTTCTTGGACGTCACCTTGTGGAAGAAAATGCCCCACTCTCTGGCGCCACATGGAGGATAGTCTTCTTGTCACATGGCAGAAGGGAACGGTTCCTGTGGACATTATCAAAGGACAGGAGCTCCTATGGAGACTGAATAGCCTTTGTTCTAATGTGTCGTGCACCAACTTTATCTTCAGAGATCCTGATCCCAATGCTGGTGCTTGCGCTAAACACACTGTAGACCTTCGCATCACCGATTCACAAAGCCGAAATGTGAGTGTAACAGGCATACTATGTTGAGCAAGTTATTGATGATCGGCTAATTCACAATGCACAGGGCAGCTTGCCTTGTATCATGGGATTGCTATTTGGTGCAGCAATGACACGCCCTTGTGCCGTGCCTCTCTATCTTGATAAGGGACGTGTGACCATTACTAAAATCAGTGACCTCAATATGCATCCATTTGTTCGTAAAAGTGGTATGGAGCCTGCCAACATCATAGATTGCAGTGTGACAAGGCAAAAAATTGTGATGGGGAACTGTGTGTTCACCATCATTCGAGACCATGATCATTTGCTCGACACGATACCCTCTTTCTGTCATGTGGGGCCATTTTATGACAACAGAGGCAGATACATTCCACTCGCACCACCACAGGGCAACATGCTCGTTGTCATGCACGATCACGTTATGGCAGATATGCCACGCAACATTCGGACAAAAGAGTTCGCAGAGGTCGCACGATGCGTGATCAAGTACGTACTTAGCGCTCCTTCAACCAAAGATCTTTTTTTCATGCCTTTCACAGAGCTGATCAGGACAATATGTTGTTTGACAGCATCATGCACAAACATTGCTAAACCTGACAAGTTATCACATATTATGATGTATAGCCTTGGCCAAAATATGAATGAGTTAGTGTACAGCTTGATCTACCCAATTGTTCAAGGCATACAAAACAAAGTACAGGATTGGGAACACAAGGGGATGATTGAGCAAGCGGTGCACCTACGCGCCACTCCACCAAGAATGCAACAAACTGTAATAGCAAATAATCATTGCAAGATCATGTTGCAGAACATCAAACGTACCACACAAGGATGGCATCTACAAGCGCCTTATCATTGTAAGTCATGGACTGATAGGCGCGAAAGTCATGTCCTTTATGCTTCGCTACCAAAACATCGCCCAACCACTGTGTACCACAATGACAGGCGTGATCAGTGGCAAGGGCCTGATTGGGAGGAAGCAAAGCATTCCGCATGAAGTAGACCACACTGAATGCATTCGGAAACACGCTAGAGACTGAGCCCGGGAATCCACAGACAGAGAATATGGAAGGACGCATAGACCGATCAACAGCATGCTGGCCAGCACTGATCCACATGTGTACACGAACTGCACCATCAACGTCTTGTGGAACATAAGTCAGGACTGATTCGGCACAACCACTACCATAAAACAAAGCACGATGGTAAGTGCGACCGCCCTAAATTAATGGATGAGAAGCATCGTAAGACATAGATAAAATTGTTACAGGCTCATGTGTGAACATATGATTTTCAGTTGAATAGACATGATCAATGGGAGTGAGCTGGACGAGTCCCATGGTGACAACAACGGGCAGAGAATATGCTTGCTGAAATAGGGGAAATTCTGAAAATGACGAATACATGCTTACATATCTCAATAGAATCAAAAGGAGAACGAAGGCAATGACAACATGCTGGTGTACCTCGTGAGAAGCAATGCATCCTAGGGGCCTAAAGAGAAATTGCGCTGAGTATTTAAGGACTTATAAAACAGAGTAAACGTATTGACTCACAAACATGGCTGATGAACACACAGTCACCACTTGCCTAGTATCATTCGCACAGCATAACGGCTTTGTCAACCTACAAATCAATAACGGGCCACTGCACCATCGCGATGTTTTGTCGGCAGGAAAAATATTCTTTGCCCCAGATGTGCAACTAGTAGACGCAAGAGTGACCTTTGGCAGTGATGGTGGACCTGAGGACAAGCCTTTTGACATGGTAGTCTTATTCGACCGAGGGCTGCATGGTACCAAAGAATGTCCTTACCTCGCTTTAAAATTGATCGACAAGGAGAAGATCATCAATTTGGGCAGGGAAGACTATATGAATGTCATGAAATCTGTCGAGTAGTAAGCATCACTATATACCAAGAGTATAATCCCACACTGATGGCCCATAAATCACAGTGTCATAGCTAGAATACAACCTGCGGACAATGAGACAACCGAGTGCATGGCCACAAGAGAAGACAGCGGGTAAATGACCTAAGTATAACACGCATTGGCTCGACAAATCTGTATTTTGTAGAATATCAAGCGGAATTAATGGACAGATAAAAGCAGCACTGGCACACCAAGTAGTTACACGCTTGGCGGGTTGCAATCCAAACACAGTCACACATTAAATTCAGACTCCAAAATTAGGAGCACATACAAATATTTGGCGGGGAGGGAAGGAGGGGCTCACTTTCAATCTATAGCGTGAAGCCCACACAGGACTGTCCAATCAATCATATACGCATTGCAATATGCAACAAAACAACGGCTATATCGGCTTGCTCAGCGCGAAACTACAAAGATACATCATAGAGGAAATGCCGCTCGCCGACCTCATGAGTTTCAGTGGAACAAGGAAAGAAAATCGAAACGGAATCACAGATTACATGACAGTGCGACAGAGATCATTGTTCTGGCGCTATATGGACGATGTTGATGCTTTCATCGCATTGTTGGACAAGACAGGGAGCGTGGTATCTGGCTCCTGTGCACTGAGTCTTGTGCAGGCAGAATGAGGAGCAGTGGCTCCTAGAGACATGGATGTCTACATTACAGAGAAGTTTGAAACGGAGGTACTCAACCACTTCAAGGAGAAGGAGGGATATGAGTGTACGCAGGAAATGGTTACAAAAACCGAATATGAGAGCTCCACGATCTGCAAAATCCACAAACTAGTCAGAGGAGAAAAACAGGTCAATGTCATTGTGACTGACTGGAGATGCGCGCTTGCACCTATCCTGCAATTCCACTCCACCGCTGTTATGAACTACATCACGGCAAGCTCCATTGTATGCTTATATCCCCGCTGGACGACTACAAACAGAAGCTTAATCCACCCGCGGATATATCTGGAAAATTTAACTCACTTGAGTATGCTTTATGTATTGATGAAGTACAGAAGGCGAGGATTCAAAGTGAGTGCAGAGCCTTTCCAATTGGGAGATCACGTCTGTGGAGGGGGCCAGAACAATGCGAAGAAGAGCGGATACTGCCCCCATGCATTACGCAGTACAGTGGATGATGAAATTCTGAAGTGGAACTTCGGACCAACGCAGGTACTAGGAAATACTTCCATAATGTGCCAGGATATGCCCATCATGGTTTGGTGTCTCGGAGGGCACGAATGCGCGGAGGGCAACAAGGATGAAACAATTTCTTATATGTTAGTATCAGCTTGACGATAAACACAGAATAGAGTACTTAAACTGCAGTAGTGACAGCCAAAAAGGCAACGTGATGACAGCTAAATGACAACAGGGCATGGTTTGCTGACGAGAAATACCCCTCTTCAATGGACCGAAGCACATAAAAAGGTGAAGGAAAGGAAAGGGGAGAGAACCACACTCACTGATATTACCACAACCAACCAAATCCTGCACTCACAACGCTATCCCCCACGACCCACAACAATGGATGTTGACACCGCATGCTACGACAACCGCATTGAAGGTGGACTCTACGACGTCGTCATCCGTCAGCTCATGGCACTGCCCAAAGGGGTGTCTTTAGGTGATGCCACCTATAAAGACGACTTCATCCAAGACACCAGCATCCACACCGGAAACTTTACCTATAAATGTAAAGAAAATGGAGCTGAGTATGAGACTGTTCTGGTAGGAGAAATCTTACCTCGTCCTTGCGACACAAAGTTAAGTGCAATGGGCAACCACTACGTTGGCACTGCAGGCACTGTGAGTAAGATTTGCAGGCAGATTCAGTGATACTTACCGTCTTCAGTTAGCCGAATGTGATTGATGATAAGGCGAGGGTGAAAGGGGTGCTGGCCTTAGGAAAGCCAACACAGGCTACAGAGATGATGTACATCACTTTTGGAAACCAGATTGCCACGTTGGATGACATCATCCAAAGTGACATAGAAGAGCTGAAGAAGCAGAACAAGGACATGAACATCAAGGAGTGGACTGCGCATGGCGGATCCGACCAGACAGGGGTGCCAGAATATATCATTGTGAACACAGAACAGTTATATGCGGTAAGAACTCACCATCTCAAGAGTATGATGCTGAAGTATCACAGGTACCCAAGGCCATGCAACAGGCCATGCAAGGCAAGTGCGCAAGAGTAGCCAAAAAGGCGATCAGCAGCAGAGGCGAAAATCCGGACAACAAGGTCGGAGATATTTCTCCTACTGATACAGGTGCAAAGGAAAACACACATGAGGGCGCGGTCACGACAAATATGTTCTATGAACCTACGATGCTCCCAGATTATGGAGGAGATCTATTCCAACACATCAACGCCAAGCTCCGTCAACTCGATATCAGAGATGTCAACAACGAGCTGATCGCGCCTCAAGATTGGTACTCCAGCCTTAAACGTGGGACGCTTGTCATGGTCAGAGCAACTCTTCATGCATTCAACTGGAAGGAGCGTAGGGTGAGAATATCTGACCAAAAATTGACCAAGAACTCATGTTAACGACAATTCAGTTTATCAGCTAAACGCGCACACCATTCGGGTGATGGACCCCTCCAAGCTGGAGATGGAACCAGTAAGCTTCCAAGCCAACGGATCCGATTATGGCACAAGTGCGTCTACCTCGAAGTCACGTGCGTCAGATGCCATGGCAGGAGTGAAATTAGGAAAGAGAGAGCGAGAGGATTAGGCAACAAAGATCGGTTGGTCTGTGACATGTAACATGGAAGGTTGTATTTTTAGCAAAACATGTATGAGATGGCGTGATCTGAATGGTCGTGGCACTGTGAGAAAAAAAAACGGTAGCGGGCATTGCCACTTTAGCTGGCGCTATAACTTATTTGTTTCACCAGAAATGAACGTTAACGTTGAACGTAGCATGGCGGCATGTAACCCTAAGTACTGTGATGTGAATCTAATCAACATTTTCCACTGTAAGAGCACCCCGAGTCCATGCATGCCGCTAATGCCCGACGGACTACTTAGTACTAGTACGAGCTTGGCGGCAGGTTGACAGGAACTGTCTAGTTGCGAAAGCTCATCATGATGGGCCACCGAATTCTCATTAAACGATTTCTTGATGTGGTTCTTTTTCGCACCAGTTTATCATTATCTTCGACCGTTAGTTGACTCAAATATGAATCAGAAGGCACTGAGTACTGAGTACTGAGCTCTGAGCGCTGAGCCATGGGATGACTCCGACACGACACAAATGTGTCGGAGATCAATATTCGATGAGCAAGGCTTCAAGCTTAGCTTCGATGATTAGCGTCTATCCTTTCCTTTCACTACATAATGATATATTGGGCGTTTTAGCTACTTGCTTCAATAGTGCTCCAAGTTGCGAATCGCCACCAGCTGCGGAACTCCCAGCTTGGCTCTTCGTCCTTTTTCTACTCTGTTGTCATTCCAGTCCACATGCCAGGTCCTCGCGGAAAGACGAAGGCAAAAAAGCCAAAACCAATCGTTAATGTTCATTCCGTGACACGTGTCCCATCAGAGGAGTTCATCGGGTTGGTAGACGATATCGAGGGAGCTGAAGGATGGAACACGAGAGTCAAGGTACTGTGCGAGTTCCTCCAGTTACCGGGTGAGTATGCAGCATAGTCCGTCCCTTTGTTGGTTCGTTTCAAGCCCTAACTTTATTCCCAAAGATCTCTCTAGACGAAGTGGCTTGAAGAAAGTCCATGCCAACTTCAACGAAGTTTATCATAACATCGATGATGTCTACGTCGCAAATATAACAAACGAGAAAATCACCGGGGCAATCATCGGCATTTATACCAAGATGTGTGCCGATGCCATCCTCCGAGACAAGCTCTTTCAGAAAGGTACAGGTCGACCACACGGTTCTGTTGGTGAATTGCACTGACTATATTATAGGTTTGGTGTCTAAGATCACTCCTTTGATCAAGATTCCTTCCACGCGTTATCTTGCTCTCCGCGCACTTACTACCGTGACGCATCATGGGGGTGTCGATATTCGCAAAGAAATCTCACTCGAGTCCCCTTCCCTACTCAAGATCATACAAGAAAATCCAGATGATCTCAGGGCTGCCGAGATGGCGATTTCTACCATGGCTCATGCCATCGGCGCTGCAATCAACCAGGAAGATTCGCCGGCTCAAAAATACATCAAGGCGGCCAATATCAAAATTTTGATTCCAGTTGTAATAGATTTCATGCGCAAGCCTGGGGTTACCATTCAGCTCTTGCATCATGGTCTAGAATTGCTTACGCACCCTGTTCTCCACTGTTGGAGTGAATGCAAGACTTCTGCACCACTTCAGAATTTGCTTGTGGCTTGCCTGCGGAGTGCAGACCTTACCGTGCGTGTCAGCGCGCTGGGTGGCCTGCTTCGTCTCGAAGCCTTGTCTTCGGAGGAGGACCAGAGACATTTTGACCCTCAGAAGCTCATGACAGCAATCGAACGCCGTTTCCCTGACCATCTCGTTGATATCTTGACAGATTACGGCTCAATGCGCTGTGATACATTTCTTACTATGGCTTCGACCGCCGACAATCAAAAGGCGATGATGAAGTGTGCGCAGGACAAGGATCTTTATAGTCTTGGTCTAAAGCTCGCAGAACTTATCACCAGAACCGAGTTCTCTATCGCAGAAGGCGGCTTCCAGATGCAAGATCCCCGTACTGGAAAGATAGAAATCAACAGGGACATAGGTCTACCATTCATCATGTGGTCCGATGCACTGCCCCATTGCGCTAGAGCCATCCGTGCAAAGGGTCGTTCGGGAGAGGAAGATCTTGCAGATATGATTACCGCAAAGTTTTTCATTATCAGATCTCGCATCCCCGACGCCATCGAAGCTGCAAAGCGCGGTCTTCAACGCAACCCCAAATTCGCATACTTCTACTATGTGATCACGTTGGGTAAAGACCACTACGAGGGCTTGCGTTCTGCGAAGAAAGGCTTGAAGTGCCCGAAGATGACGCCGTTCGTACGCTTTGGACTCTTACATCGTGCTGTCGAGCTCGCAGGCAATCTGGGAGTATGTCGCATTCAGGAATCCAGCCCAGGAGATAGGAAATATGATGAGGGTGTTGCATTCCTTATGAGCGCGATGGAGGACGCAAAGGTTTACGCCACGGAGGCTCCCCCAGATGCAAGACACATGAAGAACGTGCTATACTGGTACATCTGTCTCACTCTTACCATCAAGGGACCAGATACACCAGCAGACCTTCAAGAGCTTCAGGTATGTCCACCGGCTTTGGCATTCAACGGTGTCTCTACAACCGAGCACAGGTCGCATTGAAGAAGTTGGGGTATGCCGACGAATTTAGCGTACTCCTGGGCACTATTCCCCCGAAAACGCAATTGCGTCTGACCCAGCAAAACATCGTCAAGCGCTACCCCACTGCTGTGGAAGAGTGGAAGGATCTGATTGCACGCTTTGACGAGGTGATGATGGACGAACGCCCCATCTCATTAGAGAAAGCTGAAGATGATCTTGCTGCGTGGCTTGACGACCTCCACATTGATCAGGGAGAGGAAGACGAATGTCAGCCACAGAGATGTTCGCATCCACGGGTCAGCCCGAACACCGTGGCGTTGTACAGGTGTTCGTGGTGCGGCAATCCCAGTGCTGCGCTGAGGAAGTGCAGTGGTTGTGAGAAAGCGAGGTAACTGGTTTATTTACTCTTGTCATAGGCGGATGTTTGACCAGTAATTCTCCAGGTATTGCGATGGTGGGTGCCAAAAGTCACATTGGTCTGAGCACAAGGCCATATGCAGGACGTCAATGGCCTGAAATATCCTGTCAATCTTCATTCTTGTTGTCATACCCGTTTCACGATCCGTCCCTCTTTGAACCGTTCCTCGTGCCCATCGCTCGAAATTCTTATCCCTCTCTGATTGCATTCCTGAATCCTCAGTAACTGCGATGAGGGTGGGTATGATTACTCAAAGTACTCTTGATGTTCCTGTATTGGTACAGTAAAATATGTATTATCATACACACGATTCGACTGCAATAACAACTTGTCCTCATGCCTTAAGTTCTTCGCCTTTTGTTCGACTTGCTCGCTTCATACGCATCCTCTCTCCTGTCCTCGACTCTTTTCAAAAAGTTCATCTTTTCCAAGTAACCACCTCCGCGTCGGTTAGCATCAAGTTCGTCCTTAATTTCACTCGACGTGACATGTGTGCGCCAGTCCATTGCAGATTTATCCAGAGTAGTAATCTTCTTGGCCTTCTGACTCGGTATGTCCGCTAGCGACGTGCGGGGCTTACGAGGACCTAGAGGTTTCCTTGTGGCAGATTTCTGTGCTGTAGGTTGTATGGGAGCTGCTGAACTCGATGCCGACGCGTTCACATCGGTGGTTGAAGACGAAGAATCAGGGGTTGGTGCAGCAGCAGACAACAACTCTGATGGATCCCACCGTGGCCACTTCTTCGCTTCTTCCGAGTCCTCGGGGACTTCAACCACTTCTCTTCACATCACTAAGCACACTGTAACAAGGAATGAGTGGGAGGACATACACTATATTCTTCCCTGCGAAAAGGTATCGTTTCTCGATCTTCACGAGCTTCTTTGGCGGTTCCTCAACCTTTGGAGGCGGTGGCGTGGTGACAGACGCCTGGAAACTGGCCCATAGAGCATCACGCGCACTATAGAGTAGGGTAAATATATTGAACCCACAGGGTCACCCGACACACCTCACTTTTTCTTCTCGACTAGATCTTCCTCTTTCACTTCATTGGCCACATTAGTTTCATCATTTCCTTCTTCATCTCCAGAGCTATCCGAGTCTAGTGTATTTGGTTAGATGAGAATATCCTCGATAGGTTAACCTGTTAACATACCTTGGTGTTCGGGAGGCGCGTAGTCCGGGTCATCGTCTTCGGAGTCAGATGTTGGATCGCGCAGTGGAGGAGACATTGTGTGGTGTTGTTTGATGTTGTTACATTTGGAGGTGTTCGAGAATGGTCGTCCGACGTCAACAAACATCAAACACCTCTTATGGCCACCCATCCATATTAACTCTTCAATAGCATGGCGGGTTATGTGGCGGCTAAGAGAGGTCATCGACTTGACCAATGGATAATCTCGCTTAACCGCATACATATACCAGTACTGCGTTTTCTTAAAGATTGCCTCGACACCCGGAGATCTTAATGGTAATCGCTGTTCTAGAGTGAATAGATAACTTAATCGCGCGCATACAGTGTACGATTTCCCTCGAAGGTTCTTGAGATCTTCCGACAAAGTAATGTACTGAAATGATGATTGAACCACTGACATAGCACCTCGATAACATAGTCAAAACTCGAAAACGACACAAAAACCATGTTGCCGCTACGCATGAGACCCGCCTGTGTAACAATCCTCATTTGTGTTTCCCTACGATGACAAAGGGACCACGAATCAGAACAAAACAATCGGATCGAGCGGCCAGTTACTCACCTGCGCCATTAGGCTTACCCCCCGCGCCTCCTTTGTTTTCAGTGGTGCCAGACCCAGCCTGTTGGGAGGGAGTCCCGTTCGGTTCAGCCGACGGTTTCTCATCTTTTGGAGGAGCTTGTGGCTTCTTGCCATCAGCCTTCGTCGTTGAGCCATTAGGTGAAAGTGGGTCCGTAGATACGTGCAAAGGATCAGATGGCTTGTGTGTTGTTGAATCAAAACCATTCGAGCCAAAGCCATTCATTCCGCTGAAACTGCCGAAACCGTTGAATGCACCAGACGAGTTTCTTGAGTGTCGACCTGCCGACATCTGTCTCGGCGGAATGCCAAACACCTCCCTTACCATATCCTCCATCTGCTCATCCTCAAAATCGTCGAAAGTAGGCGAGCGAATGCCGCTCTCCGCGGCTTGCTGCCGAGCACGCTCACGTGCATCCGCAAGGCGGAGGACGGTTTCCATTCCGAGCGGCATGCCCTCTGCGAGAGTCAGAGGCTTTTCACGTTTGCACATCGCGATGTATGCAGGGAGAAGGAGGGTTTTGTTGATATTATGTTCGTGATATGCCACGATCTTTTCGATCGGCTCAATTGGGAGTTTCTCGAGCTCGCGAATAGCGAGGTCTTTGATGTTGCAGAAGCTCCATCGATGGGCGAGCCTTAGGATGCTCAACCACGTCTCAAAGGGAGCATCGTAGACCGAATATTGGCTGGAATTACATGTGAGTAGGGACAATAACTCAGAGGTTGCACATACGGGTTGTAGATCACCCAGAGGAAGCGCTCAAAGTCTTCGCTCTTGACGTCGTCGAGGGTGAAAGGACTCGGAGCATCAGCTGTGCCGTGTTCCCCGCCATTGGGAGGGGCATCTAGCATCTGCCGCCATACCAATGATTCACGGTAGAAGAAGAAACTGTGTATACGGTAGAGATGGTTCCCGATCTGCAACGTTCGCCCCAGATCAGAATGGACGGACTGAGGAATACTCTGGGACTCACCAACACACTCATGTCCCCACCACGCAAGTAATAATCCTTGTGATTGATCACACGGCCTACGCTGCGATCTTGTGAGGAGCTCATGATGGAAGATGGAAGATGGGATATGGAAGAATGGAATGGTTGCTCGAAGTTGAGAGGGTACTACTACGTATATATGCTCTCAATTCAATTCCAGATCATCGGATGACCTATCATAACATGCGTCTTTCATGATGCGCGTTGTCATCTACGCCCTCAGGCTTCCATTTGATCACCAGCATGGTTTGCATGAGGCATGATGCACATTCGTGGCTGTCCAATCGTCGACTGCCAGTAAATTGAGGTAAGTCGCTTGTCTGCATTACTGCGAGTCTGCGACGACGGTCCTGCAATTTTTTTTTGTCAAGGCCTATTTGCGCTAATCGGCGCCGACCAATGCCCATCAGAGCGGGGAACTGACTATTTCGGACCATCATTTCGCCATCCAGTCGCCGCAAGGCTTCTACACCGCCCATATTTGATATTACAATCACGTTCACTTCACAAGAGGATGCGGGCGATCCACTTCAAGTTGCCTCAAGGCTATCAGGGGTTTGGGTCCGCAGTACTTGCTCCAAGCGCTCAAGAAGCATCAAGCGAAACGCAGTGTCTTACGAGAGGCGCTCGACCTCTAACCATACTTGCTCGCTGGCGAGGTCGCTGACCGGGAACCGGAAGGCAATGTAGGCAATATCGGTGTAAGACATCCTCCGCATAACATAAAACACATTTATGGCACTCTCTCCCAATCCTCCATCCCACAGCCATATTGGATCCTGCGGGAAGTACCGACGTTAGCTGGTGTCATCAGACTGCAGGGCTATGGTCGAACATCCCTGAATGTTTCACCCATTTGAAATGATCCAGCAGTACTTGCGTTGGAAATTCACCACCAGAGTTCAACAATTCACGAGTGTTTTCAAGTATTTCGTACAGGACAATTTGCACCACAACCGAGTCCTAAATCATCCCCTAACTCTGAGAACCTTCCGTTTACCTTTTTGTATACCCGGTTGGCCTGGAGCAGGCTCCTGCACCTGGCTCCTGCGCACTCATACCAGCTTTAACGGTCTCGATGAGCATTCCCGTGGGTAAAGCTGGTGAGTAAGGAGATACTCGGCTTGCCAAAGCTGGCAGAGGTTGTGGAGGTGTAGGCAAGCGCTGTTGACTTGACTTGGAAAGCTGGACGGCAACACCAGAACCCGCTTTGGACTTCTGCTTGCCTTTCGCGGACGTGGGAGGTTTGACCGCTGGCTGAGCGGCAGACACTGGGGGCGGGGTCATTACGTATGGTGGGCGGGGAATATTATCTTGTTTTATCCGTTGGATCTGGAAGGATATCATCTCCAGCAGCTGTTTTTCTGATCATATTTGAGTTATCAGAGAAGATTATCGCAGAATGAATTCACGCACTCGTTTTGATCGCGGGGTTCATCAGCCGCCCATCTTTCTTCCACTGCACGCGTACACGGCCAGGGTTTTCCCAGTCTCTAGGATGAGATTTCTGCACTTCGTGCAAGGTGCCTAATCCAAGCCGGCTAGTCGCATCGGCGATATCCTTGCTCAAAGGCCACCAAACGCTCTTTTCGCGCGCTATCCGGCGCTCACCCGTCCCATATGGCCGTTTTGCATCGATATAGATAGGGTAGATGCACGTCCATCTAATAAATTCTTAGCAAGCGAAGGACAGTTATATGGATAACGTACTTCTTATAAGGCGTGATGTCAGTGATAGTATTGGATGGTTGACCTTGCGATTGACCAGACGATGTTGGGGCGTGAAATTGTGATTGTGATTGTGATGCTTGGCCTAGCGCAGACATATCGTCTGATTCGGACTCGCTGTCCTCATTCGTCGGAATGCCCTATCTCTTTGAGTAGGGGCCCACGCGGCCCAGTATTGAGTGGACGCGATGGGAGCGGAAGTTCAGTGTCATCATCGAATTCTTCGATTACTGCTGTGCGACGAGACATGTTTAACCTGCAGAACCTATCCTATTAGTGGAATTTGGCACTGTAATGGCTTGGAAGGTTGTACTTACGGCGTCGACTAAGTATGAGGCAAGGAAGAGAGGATTTCTCACGCCTACTCACATTCATGCTTTCACGATGTTGCATACGGCGGCGGCGAGCACAGTCATGAAGCTCATTTTGTAGGTATTTCTTAACCCTGAATATCATAACATATCTAACTTATGGATTGCAGCTTTGTGCTTTTATGTGTCGTGAATATTATTCAGGCCCAACACGTTGATCCGAGACAGACTCAAAACCGGACTGTCACTTGTCGCCCATTTGGTGCATGTGAACCATGTCCGGTAGATGCTGTATGTTTTCTGACGTATGAATGTGCTGGACGGATATTTAACAGAACTGTAGCTTCATGAACCCTTCTGTCATCCATTCGGCAACCGACAACTCATGCATTGTTCGAACACGACCACACCTACAACGAGACCCCCTGATGAACCGTACCCTATATCTCCACCCCCAGGAGCTCTCGGGAGAGACTCCTGCATGGCAGCCTTGCGGCCGCGTTCCCGCAAAAGAGCGTGCGGATTTTTACGAATTCGTGGCGTGCAACCTGTTTTTCGCTACCGTCGCCATAGCCATTTCCCTATTTCGCTCTCGAAGAGTCGAGGCACACCAGGCCAGACGTATTGCTGTACGAATCGGACTTGTTAGAGGTGGTGGATAGGATCGTGGTCGAGACTTTGCCTCGAGGCAGCCTGTTCGGTTTCATGTTCATGGCTGAGGAGGGATGCTGTGTTCGTTATGAACTCGGACGACAAACATGCTGATTGCTGCAGGCAGCTGAGAAAACGGGGTACAACACAGTTAGATGTGCGGAGTCCTCGCGTTGGCGCTTCTTTCTTACCCGTATTTTGACAACATGTTCGCAGCGCGTCTCGAATATGTTGTATTGACGGTGATTAGATGATGCTGGTGATTGGTGGGCGCGGTCTTCTCACTTGGCCTTCATGCTGAACCTTGTCGTTCAGGGTTTGCGCCGTGTAATTTTTGCGAACACCGAGGGATAGCTCTTGTGAAGGGTGTAGACAGTGAGAACTATTGTACACTATGTCCCCGACTCTCACGACTAGAAATATTCATATGTTGACATGTAGAATTTACACTGGATCTGATCGATGGGCATCGCGAAGTGTAGCTGGACGACAACAATGGATGGAATACATACATACGTTAATAACTCAAGTGACTGCTGTGTGATGGACTCTAAGTCTCGACTGCCCTGCAACCGATCATTCGATTCAGAACGACGGCGACCTAGTACGCGAGCGTTGTGAAAGCTTCCTTAGTAAAACTCATTTCCGTCAGCGAAGACCATTTATTGAGATTTATCACCATGATGATCGCGTACAGTCGTGCTGAGCTACGTAGCATTAGCAGGGCAGAATCGAAGATATTGATTGTTGTATCTGATGTTGGGTCAGCGGCCACTGGAGACTAGTAAGAAGTTCTGCCTAATAGATAGACTTTTTTCTATGGCAAATTCTCGCTCCTGTCCATCAGTGATGATGGCGTTATTAATAGCTCAACGGACTGAAATCGGAGAACGTGCTCACGTCATGATCACAAGTTGTCGTGCCTTGGAGACCTTTGGCACATATCGAGTCCGACAGCTACGTAGCCTAGCAGTAGAGCCCGTGGTAGAGACTTGACCCCGACATTCGAGCAGGTACCTAATCAGTGATCACGAACAGCCAGCGCATGTCACATCTGCTCGAATGATGCTTTTTTAGAGATCAGGTGTGCATCAAACCTTATAGGGTCATCTCGATTCCTGGAAATAGAAAAAACAACACCTTCTCCGAGTCACCAATGCATTGGACCCGTGAAGACGAAGCTTTGGTCCTTGGGCGCATTTAAAATAACTCAACGGACTGAACTCGGGAGTCGGAGGACGTGCTCACGCCATGGTCACAGGTTGTCGTGCCTCGGAGACCCCTGGCACATGTCGAGCCCGTAGCCTAGCAGTGGCAGAGACTTGACCTCGACATTCGGGCAAACACCGAATCAGTGATCGCGAACCGCCAGCGCATCTGTTTGAATGATGATTTTTGTAGAGATCTGATTGAACCAGGTGTACACCAAAGGGTCATCTCGATTCCTGGAAATAAAGAAGCAGCGCCTTCTCCGAGTCACATTGGACCCGTAAAGACGAAGCTTTGTCAATGGTCCTTTGGCATGGATTGGGCCGCATCTGCCATTTATCAATGGACAAAAAGTCTGCGGTCACAAGTATGATCACGAAATGAATTGATCGATCCTCGGTGGATACTAGTTCCTGTGGCCAGTTAAAAGTTAAGCGTTAGTGCTGATCAATCGATTGGGAAGGATCTTCAAGTTACCAAGTGGACAAGGCTACCAATGAACAATGCCCAAGTGTTTAGCGTGAGAAAAAGCGCTCATAGGGTGACCACTGTCTGACCATGTGCATAATGAACAAAAGAAGAACAAAAGTGCGTGTAATTTAGGTCTAGTGGTGCCGCATTGATCATGCACGATATGAAAGTCCAGTCCACACGTTGTTTCAAAACTACAAAAAGGCCGTCTGCCTGTCTACTCGTTCTTTACTTTCCCCGTCTGATTTTCAACTGCTTCAAGGCCTGGTCCTGATTGCAATTAGTGCTCTAGCTAGCACCTATTCACAACTTTCGCTTTCAAGTTCATTCACTCACTGTCGACGTCCATCTTTTTTAAAACTTTTGATCATCATGAAATTTTCTCTGGCGATAGCTTCTCTGCTGGCGCTGCCGTTTGCAGCTGCCGCCCCAACTTGCTCTCTCAAATCTTCATCTGCTGCTAGTGCCACCACACCTACATCGACTGCCACTACACCTTCCTCGACTGCTACCTCCCCAGGGTCTACTTCCACGCCTGCGAACCCTGGCAATGGCTCTATCGCAATGGCTTGGTTTGCTAACTGGCACACCGACTACACGGTTGCCGACATTACGTGGAAGGGCTTCAACAGAATAGCTTACTTCGGGTGAGTTTAATTACCCCTCGAAATCATTATGCAAACTTTTCTCACTTTGGTATACAGAGCTATCACCTCCGCTAATGGTGCCGCTACAATGACTGTCGGTGACAGCGATCCTAGCGGCCCTGTCACCTTCGTCACTGCCGCCAAGCAAAATGTATGATTGTACTTTCTTTTTGTGGCCGATGGTTGGCTTACTAGACAACAGAACGTTGTCCCTGTATTGACTGTTGGTGGTTGGGATGGTTCCATATATTTCTCATCGTCTATGTCCACCTCAAGCAACCGTACGACTTTCGTCCAGTCGATCGTCAGCATGGTGAACCAGTATGGCTTCGAAGGTGTTGAGTTCGAGTATGTATATTTAATTTGACACGGTTATTCTCGTTGACATTTTTACAGCTGGGAGTACCCTGGTAGCACCAACGGTCTTTCTTGCAACACACAGTCGTCTCAGGATACTGCCAATCTTCTGTCTACGCTCCAGGAACTGAAGACAGCGTTGCCGAATGTCTCTTTCTCTGCTGCTACCCCTGTTAACCCATGGAACGATGCTACTGGGACCCCATCGACTGACCTATCCAGTTTTGCCCAGGTTTTGGATTACATTGGTTAGTAGATTGGTCAATGCTTGCCGTTATAGTCGTTAATATTTCTGCAGAAATCATGAACTACGACGTGTACGGCGACACTTTCAGCAAGGTTGTGGGCCCCAACTCTCCTTTAGACGACTCCTGTGCTCCAACTGCTGACCAAACTGGCTCTGCGACTTCCGCCGTCAAGCTCTGGACTGCCGCAGGGTTCTCTGCTAAACAGATCATTCTTGGTGTACCTAGCTACGGACACGGCTACTCCATTAGCCAATCTGCAGCTGTCCAGAATAACAACACGTTGGCCTCATACCCCAGTTTTAACACCAACAACCCCGTCACCGGTGACAGCTGGGATGCTGCCGGTCCAGACGCTTGCGGCGTTAATCAACCTGCTTCCGGGGACTTCAACTTCTGGGGACTCATTAATGCCGGTTTCCTGAACCAGGACGGTAGTGTTGCTTCCGGTATGATCAGCACCTTCAACAACTGCAGCCAGACGGTACGTAATCCTTGTCCGCGATTTTTTCACCGGTCTAATTCTTGTTTTTGTTAGCCCTACGTCTACAACCCTAACACACAAGTCATGGTAGCCTATGACAACGCCCAATCCTTCAGTACGTTTTTTCGCTCTAAGCAGATGGAATTTATCTGATTTGCCTGCAGCCGCGAAGGGCAACTTCATTACACAGTCTGGCCTGGCTGGTTTCGCCCTGTGGGAGATGGGCGGCGACTACAACAACATTCTTTTGAACGCCATCAATGGAGCTATCTCTGGCTCGTCATGATTACCACCCTGCGATGATTGATTCATCCGCATCTCACACTGACGCTACTCACCATACCAAATATTGTACAGCACTGCGGTGGATCCGCTCAAGTTGCCCAGAGTTTTGATATTACCTGCTGGGATCGGGGTCATCTGGAATGCCATGTTACGGGCTTATATTCGCATTTGTATTACTTGCTCAACATGCATCATTTGTTGTACTCGGTGTATCTTATATACTAACATCTGCTATGAAATGCTACTTGGTTTGTGGAAAGATATAACTTACGTCGGCCGGCTGGGCTACTGGTTCGCCTCAAGTTTGTACTACGCGTCCGACTGTAATAGAAGTGCTCACTCCCATAACCAGCTTACCAGCGAGCACTGAGACCGATCGAAACAAGTATCCGATCTCGAGCGGCCCATACACTTTGCCGCAATCTCCACCACTATCGTGGCTACTTTGGAGTGTAGAGTGGTCTCGGTGCTCAGCTCATTACGGTCCAGCACATTTTGGCCAGCTTGACGCCAGGGCGTCGTTTCAGGAATCAAGATTAGCCTGGCTTCAAGCGGTCGACATTTGAGTACAAGTCGCAAGTTCAAGTGCGTCATCCCTCGAGATAAGTTACAATCTATTGGCCTTGGTCCTTCAAGTTGAGTCAACCGTGGACTCAGCCCAGAGCTGCAGCGGGTACCTACTGGCAAACCTGCACAGTATAGCAATATCATGGGATACCACTGGATGATTAATATAAGAGTGCGACATGCTGGATCCACACACAGTGACCACCCATGACTGCAAGAGTACCATCAGATATCTCTCGTGGTTACTGGAGTCGGATGAACAAGAAAAGGGTAAGCTTCAGATGCACTCAGGCTATTAGACGTACAAGTGACGCAGGAGCACCTTTTTGCGGTGCATATTCTTGTTCACGACAAGCCAGAGGGCTACGCAGAGTCCAGACTCCCCAACTGGCAGAATCCCACTGCAGATTGAGATGGAATATCTATAGGACATCATCACTTGCGAGCGTGGAAGGAACAACTTTGGAACAACTGTCTTCATTCGTCTATCATAATCGATGTCGTACTGGGAAAGATTAATTATGGTCTTCATCACATGCGAACTTTCCATATCTACTTTTTGAATTTTTGGTGATGACTATTTGGCATGGCATGCATGTACCCTTACTACTAGAACCAAGTAAGCGCTCGCTGTGTTAACGGCGGCCTTGTCCCGATACCGGTTCCACCAGTACCCTCTAATACCGGTGAGCCTTTCTTAGCACTGAAAAAATCCATCTAGCCGGTCTCGGACAGCTCTTAAGCTTTGCAATCTCCTTGTTGATCGTTTCGCTACTCACTGGTAGCTCATTACCGTCCACAAGCCAACATACATACTGGACGGCCTGACGCTAGAACATCCCTGCACTCCTTCAAGTCTTCCCTCGAAATATAGATCATCCCTATGATTTCAGACCCTACTGTCCAACCAAAAACTAGTATTTCTTCGGGAGCCGAGTTGCCCAGAAGTTCCATCTTACATCTTATCAACATTCATCAATGGATCAATGTCGGTTTACATCTTGTATCCTCTCTCGGCTCTCTGACCTCGTCAACAGTTCCTGGTGATCATCGATCATCTGAAGGAATTTGGGAGAAGCTGTCTCAAATTGCAGTTAAGGGTGCTGCATATGACTCCCGTGAACGCCAGCCCCATCCAAAATGTTTGGAAGGGACCCGGACGGTCCTTCTCAACCACATCCACGACTCTTTAGACAACCGAGAACATGGTAGTCGACTCATTTGGCTGCACGGGTACCGCGGGCGTCGGAAAGTCTGCTGTTGCGTTCACTGTAGCTGAAAGAATGAGAGGGATGGCGGTGACAGGGTGTACGACGAAAGAAAAGCGGCTTGCGGGATCCTTCTTTTTCTCGCGCAATGAACACAAAACGCTCTACCACTGAATATTTTTTTGCGACGCTTGTCTACCAGCTTGCCAGGAATTTTCCCAGCATCCGCGAGGATGTAATCAGAGCTATCCGCGAAGATCCCGCAGTTCTCGACCCAGACACATCCCTTCACAATCAGATGGAAACACTCTTTCTCCGACCTCTTCAAAACCTTCGATTCAGACTGCGTGACAGCGCACCTTTGGCCTTTATCGTTGATGCCCTTGACGAATGCACATCCAAAACCGATCTCGCTGATCTCATCTCCCTACTTGGCAAGGCTCTTCGTGAACCTGACCTTCCCGCGGTCCAGATCCTGCTCACGAGTCGCTCGGAAGCACATATCTGTGAAGCGATGCGCGAAGAAAAGGTACACCCGCTGATCTGCGAAATACCAGTGAAAACATCTGGGGAAGGAGTTGCTCCCATCATCTCGTTAGACGGCGCAGACGTCGACCATGACATCTATATCTTCCTGGAGCATTCCTTCACAAAGCTTCAAGGTCACATTTCTAATTTCCCACGCCCAACGCCAGATGAACTTGCGCGGCTGGCGAGCCGAGCTGGCAGACGTTTCATTGTGGCGTCTACGATGATGAAGTTCATCGATGATGGATACAATAATCCCCGCAATCGGCTTCAGCTCATGCTCGACCTAACGAGTGAACTACTGCCAGGAACGGAGGTGTATGAACTATACAACCGGATTCTCCTGACATGTGCAGACCCCAAGCGGGCATACATGCATTTATCTGTGGTTGCTGCTCTTGCGGAGCCTATGTCGATCTCGCAAATCTCTGAACTTCTTGGCCCTGGTCAGGGCAAGGATGTCGAGTTGGTTCTAATGCAGCTACGGTCTGTCATGGATATCCCTGCCGATACCAATCTCCCCGTGAATATCTATCACTCGTCCCTTCGTGACTATGTTTCCAACCCTTCAAATTGCAGCCTCCCTCAAGTGCACTCTTTACTCGCACAATCCTCCTTCCTCTTGATGATGCAGGAGATTCCAAAAAGCTCGGCTCTCCTGGATGCGCTCTCAGGCATAAAGAAGCAGAGCCGAGCTATGGAACTCGACGACCCCCACAGGTTAAAAGACTTATTAGCCTTTATTGTCCAACCCCCGGAGCCATTGCAAGTTCTTAGGGGTCTGGTATGGCTCCGGGGAGATCGCTCTTTGGTTTTATCCTGGCTAGGGACCTTGGACGGGCATGCCTGGTTGCAGACCCAAGGAGGGAAAGACTGGCTGCTGACCAAGGAGGGAAAAGCCTGGCTACAGACCGGTGGTGGAAAGGGTTGGTTGATGACCGAGAGAGGGCGATCGTGGCTGCAGACTGTGGCTGCAGACCCGACAAAGCAGGAGTGGCTCGAGACCAGGCATGTGCGAGGGTTGCTGGAGCCACAGATTGTGCGGGGGCAGCTGGAGAATATTCGCCAGGGAGATTGGTTTCGAACTTTGGGCGAGCGAAGATGGTTGCAGACTTCGAATGGGCAAACCTGGCTACAGACCCGGAGCGGACACGCCTGGCTGCAAACTCGGCGCGGGCAGAATTGGGCACAGACCTCCGACGGGCGAGTATGGCTGTGCACTCAAAGCGGGCGAGAGTGGTTGCGGACCCCTAACGGACGAGAGTGGTTACAAACATCAATTGGGCGAGAGTGGTTAGAGACCCAGAGTGGATTAGGGCAGGGGATTCAGAGCGAGTGGCTGTGGACTCAGAGCGGACAAGACTGGCTGCGAACCCGGAACGGGCGAGAGTGGCTGCTGACAGAGAGTGGGCAAGATTTGCTGGAGACCCAACGGGGCCGAGAGTGGCTGGAGACCTGGCGCGGCCGAGAGTGGCTGCACAATACGACTGGGCGAACTTGGCTGGTGACACAGAGTGGTCAAGAGTGGCTACAGACACAGAGTGGCCGAGACTGGTTACAGACACAAAGCGGGCAAGACTGGCTACAGACCTGGCGCGGGCGAGATTGGTTACAGACCCAGGGAGGGAACGAGTGGCTGCAGACTGGTGGCGGGCAAGACTGGCTGCAGACTCGGAGCGGGCGAGGCTGGCTGCATATCCAAGGCGGGCAAGAGTGGCTGCAGACCTGGGGCGGGCGAGAGTGGCTGCAGAACTCGGGCGGGCAAGACTGGTTGCAGACCCAAAGCGGACAAGATTGGCTGCACATCCCGGGTGGGCGAGAGTGGCTGCAGACCAAGAGTGGAAAAGATTGGCTACAGAACACGAGCGGGCAAGACTGGCTGCAGACCTCGCGCGGCAGAGATTGGCTGCAGACCCCAGGCGGGCTAGAGTGGCTGCAGACACAGAACGGGCAAGACTGGCTGCAGACACAGAGCGGGCGAGATTGGCTGCAGATCGAGAGCGGGAAAAACTGGCTGCAGACTCAGAGCGCACGAGAGTGGCTGCAGACCCGGAGCGGGCGAGAGTGGCTACAGACGCCCGATGGTCAAGCATGGCAGTCGACCCCTGCGGCATCTGTCTTGGTAACAATGGAAGAATTCTCGAGCACGCTGGAAGCACTCAACGAGTACACGATCATCCCAGAATTACCTTTACTGCCAGCCTTTCAAGCAATTCAGCAGTTCAAAAGCTTGCCGGATTTCTTGATGTTTCCAGCAGCCCCTAGCATTAAGGCGCGTTGCACTGCCACGAAATCTATCTTTACTAGGCAAGCCTTTTTCACCACACGCGGACATCTTCCATGCAATGCAGCACTTTGTGGCGTTTGCAAATGGGGCACGGGAGCGAAGTCGATCATCTTCCCACGTTCTCAAGTATGCATGCCAATACTGGGCGTTCCATCTTGCGCAAGCTCCAAATCTGTGGGACGACACTCTCCACCACTTATTTGAGTCTTTCTGGAACCGCACGCTTCTCTCCTGGCTCGAAAGACAGTGGTGTTTGAACGGTCTGCGGTCTTGCCTCGTCATTTTGTCGGAAGCACAGAAACTTGCAAAGGTGTGTAATTCCAATGATTCTGAATCTTGCGACTCAGCACCTGACCTGTGCACACAGGAACATCTTCATCACGCTTCAGAGTCATCTCAGGCTTCAGTTTGAAGCTGTTACTTTGAAGCAAGATATCACTGTCTCATTATCTCACAGATCTTTTCTTTTCTTTTTATTGTTTACCGCAATCATGAAATACATAATAAAACCATTTCTTTTGTGAACAATTCTTGCACCTATTGTACAGTTATGTATGATGAAATGTAGCAACGCACAGCGTCCATCCTCGGCTCTTCATTTTCGACTTGGATGTCACCTCGACTTCTAGTATAAGACACAGACAGGTCGGGGACAAGGTCGTAGTCATCTACTTAGATTCGCAAAGCACTGCCATGGCATAAATACAACACTTCAGTACAACTCATATAAGATATATTCCATGATGGTAATATGAAAACCCAGGCTACCATCTTCTTTCGCAACTTCCTAATCGATCGTCGCTCGCTAGCTAGCTACTCTTGATACTGGTGCCCTCTTCGGCGTAATGGACACTTGCGCCTTTAGCTTCATCCTTCGACTTCATCCCCCTAGTCTGCACCCTGATCTGTCTTGAGGTTATCCCCTTCTGTAAAGAAAACGACGTCATGGTATTTGTGCTGCTACCCATCGGTGCCATGATGATACTCGTGAAGACTCCATTGGATGCGAATGACTGGTCGTGGTCGAATGTGTCTTTTGAGTATACGCGGTATAAGAAGGTCACGATCACCAGGAGATTGCAGATGGTGAGACTGAGGGCTGCCTAATTTCGGTCACATTTTGCAAAGCAGTGAGGACGGAAGAATGCTTACCTTGATGTGCGCAACCATGAGCGTAGTTGTGTTAAAGATTCCGAGGATGAGGAGTATAGAGTGAGGGATTGTGACGGCGGTAATTAGAAGCGATGCGCAAAATGCACATTGCACCAGTAATTTTCTGCTACGCAAAAGGCCTACGTTTTTCAAAAGATAAAGCGGCGCGGCAACGAGGGAAACATCCGCCGCGATGTCCGCTAAATTACCAATGATCTGAGAACCATAGCACCCAAAGAAAGTACATAGGTACTGACTGGTCAAAATCGAGAGCGCCACCGACTTGCCCAGGCGGCAGGAGTCGAATTTGCAGATACTGATCTTCTGAACGAGCAGCGCGGCCCACATACACGCAAAGGATACTGCGATGAGACGAGTAATCTGTTTGTGGATCTTGGATCCCGAGTGGTTGGCGACGGGGATGATCGAGAAAATGATGCTCATGCGCGCAGCCCTGAACTAGTCAGTTAGAAATGTAACCGAGTGGGCTATGATGCGCACCACAGCACACTGGTAAAAGCGATTGCGAGAATCCATGCTGGGAGTGGTATGGATATGACTTATTATATGCGAAGTCAAGTACTACTCACTACTTATCGCTTCGTCGATCCAGATACATGCCAGGCAAACAACTGAGGGGATGTATGTGGTTGGTTTACTGTCCAAGGCAACGTACAAGGAAAATTCTACCGTCTGCGACCAACGCAAATGCCGCCCATGCATCTTCCCACCATAACTGATGCATCCGGCCTCTGTAAACGAGCCTGAAGATGGTGCAGATGATGGCAATACTGTGCGATACCGACCCCACGACTTTCCGGATGATGATAAATATAACAGTGCCCAATACTAGCAACTTGCGACTCACCACTCAGCCGATACGAGTAGCATAATGCCACCATCAGATATCTCGCATAGACAAGGAGAAGGCCCTAAGTTTTAAATGCAAATTGTGAAGACCGACCATATATATGACGCAGGATGGAATTTTTTCATGTTCTTATATACCTTGTCGCGGAATTTCTAACGATGATAACCTGCAGGGTCACGCAGACACTTAGTAGCCCCGACTGGTAAGTAAAGTCTCACCAAATGTGTGGTGTCTGTCACGGAGGACGGGATTACGAACTTCGCTTCCTCCCACGCGCGTCGAGTTATCGACTGCAGCGGAAAACACTACTCGCAGACTTGAAGTTTGATCAGCCTGAGAGTCCCCACCATATGCAGAGAGTCTTACCTTACTAGAATCGGTTGTATTGGTCAGAAGATGATAACATCCTGGAACAGGATGTCACGGTGACGGTATCATTGCCATGGCACGAATGGTTGTTGCAATCCTTTTGCCATCCAGGGATCCTTTACGCGGTAGAGTAATCAAGTTACCCTGTGCCGCCGGGCTGTACAACTTGAACATTTCGGGAACTTGTGCTGATGGGCCTAGGACAGTCACTATCCCTTCATCGTTTCGCTGCTCACTACCAGTAGCTCATTATTGTCCAACACAAGCCAACACACTTACTGGACGGCCTGACGCCAAAACATCATTTCTCGCATTAGAGCCAAGTTACAGCTCATACGTCGATCCTTCGAGTCTTTCCTGGAGATATAAATCATCCGCATGATTTCAGACCCTACTGTTCAACCGAACTAGTATTTCGCCAGGAGCCGAGTTGTCTATTCCATCTCACTACTGTGACATCTTATCAACATTCATCAATGGATCAATGTCAGTATCTACATCTCGTATCCTCTCTCGAGTCTCTGACCTCGTCAACGGTTCCTGGTGATCATCGATCATCTAAAGGAATTTGGGAGAAGCCAAATCGCAGTCAAGGGTGCTGCGTATGACTCCCATGAACGCCAGCCCCATCCAAAATGTTTGAAATCGACCCGGACGGTCCTTCTCAATCACATCCACGGCTTTTTAGACGACGGAGAACACGGTAGTCGACTCATTTGGTTGTACGGCACCGCGGGTGTCGGAAAGTCTACTGTTGTGTCCACTGTAGCTGAAAGGATGAGAGGGATGGCGGTGACAGGGTGGACGACGAAAGAAAAGTGGCTCGCGAGATCCTGCTTCTCGCACATGCACACAAAACGCTGTACGACTGAATATTTTTTTGCGATACTTGCCTACCAGCTTGCCAGGTCCCAGCATCCGCGAGGATGTAATCAGAGCTATCCGCGAAGATCCTGCAGTTCTCGATCCAGACACCCCCTCACGATCAGATGGAAACACTAGGTTCTAGAAAGGTTGAATTAAAGGCAGCCCTTTTTCCGACTTCTTTAGAACCTTCGATTCAGACTGCGTGACAACACTCCTTTGGCCTCTATCATCGATGCCCTTGATGAAGGTACATCAAAAAACCGAGCTTGATGATCTTATCTCCCTACTTGGCCGAGCTTTTCGTGAACCTGACCTGCCCACGGTCCAGATCCTGCTCACGGGTCTTAAGTATGCATGCCAATACTGGGCGTT
Source organism: Suillus subalutaceus (assembly GCF_016647625.1). Taxonomy (NCBI): domain Eukaryota; kingdom Fungi; phylum Basidiomycota; class Agaricomycetes; order Boletales; family Suillaceae; genus Suillus; species Suillus subalutaceus. The sequence continues at coordinate 41,460 of NW_024540398.1, forward strand.
CCATCTTCTGCGAGCTCCGAATCTATGCAACGACACTCTCAACCATACATCTAAGTCTTTCTGGAACCGTACGCTTCTCTCCTGGCTCGAAAGACAGTGGTGTTTGAATGGTCTGCGGTCTTGTCTCGTCATTTTGTCGGAAGCACAGAAACTTGCACAGGCGTGTTTTCCAATGATTCTGAATCTTGCGACTCAGCACCTGACCTGTGGACACAGGAATATCTCCATCACGCTTCAGGGTCATCTCAGGCTTCAATTTGAAGCTGTTGCTTTGAAGCAAGATATCACTCTGTCGCATTATCTCACATGGATGTTCTTCATTTCATTTCATTGTCTACTGCAATCATGGAATGCATAATAAAAGTATTTGTTTTGTGCTTGGATGTCACCTAGACTTCTAGTATAAGACACAGACAGATGGAGGACAAGGTCGCAGTCATCTGCTTAGATTCCCAAAGTAATGCCATGGCATAAATACGATACTTTAGTACGACTCATGATACAAAGTCCCATGATGGTAATATGAAAACCTAGGCTACCATCTTCTTTTGCAACTTCCTAATCGATCGTCGCTCGCCAGCTACTCTTAATACTGGTTCCCTCTTCGGCGTAATGGACACTTGCGTCTTCAGCCTCATCCTTCGACTTCAACCCTCCATCCCTCTAGTCTGCACCCTGATCTGTCTCGAGGTTATCCCCTTCTGTAAAGAAAACGACGTCAGGGTATCTGTGCTACTACCCATCATGATGACACTCGTGAAGATTCCATTGGACTGGTCGGGGTCGGATGTGTCTTTTGAGTATACGCGGTATAAGAAGGTCGCGATTACCAGGAGATTGCAGACGGTGAGACTGAGGGCTGCCTAATTTCGGTCGCATTTTGCAAAGCAGTGTGAGAACGGAAGAATGCTTACCTTGATGTGCGCAAACATGAGCGTAGTTGTGTTAAAGGTTCCGAGCATGAGGAGTATAGAGTGAGGGATTGTGATGGCGGTAATTAGAAGAGATGCGCAAAATGCAGATTGCACCAGTACTTTTTTGCTACGCGAGAGGCCTGCGTTTTTCAAGAGATGAAGCGGCGCAGCAACGAGGGAAACATCCGCGGTGAAGTCCGCTAAATTACCAATGATCTGAGAACCATAGCAACCAAAAGAAAGTACATAGGTACTGACTGGTCAAAATCGAGAGCGCCACCGACTTGCCCAGGCGGCAGGAGTGGAATTTGCAGATACTTAGCTTCTGAACGAGCAGCGCGGCCCACATACACGCAAATGATACTGCGATGAGACGGGTCATCTGTTTGTGGATCTTGGATCCCGAGTGATTGGCGACGGGGATGATCGAGAAAATGATGCTCATGCGCGCAGCCCTGAACTAGTCAGTTAGAAATGTAACCGAGTGGGCTATGATGCGCACCACAGCACACTGGTAAAAGCGATTGCGAGAATCCACGCTGGGAGTGGTATGGATATGTCATTATTCTTGGAATACGAAGTCAAGTAGCACTCACAACTTATCGCTTCGTCGATCCAGATACATGCCAGGCAAACAACTGAGAGGATGTGGTTGGTTTACTGTCGTCCAAGGCAGCGCACAAGGAAAATTATACCGTCTGCGACAAGCGCAAGTGCCGCCCATGCATCTTCCCACCATAACTGATGCATCCGCCCTCTGTAAACGAGCCTGAAGATGGTGCAGATGATGGCAATACTGTGCGATACCAACCCCACGACTTTCCGGATGATGATAAACATAACAGTACCAAATACTAGCAACTTCCAACTCACCACACAGTCGAGAGGAGTAGTAGTATAATGCCATCTCGTAGACAAGAAGAAGGTAAGTTTTAAATGCAAATTGTGAAGACCGACCATATATATGACGCAGGATAACACTTTTTCACGTTGTTATATACCTTCTCGCAGAATTCCAACGATGACAACCTGCAGGGTTACGCAGGCACTATCCCTGACTGGTGCCACAGAAGTCTCACAAAATGTATGGCGTTTCTCACAGAGGACGGGATTACGAAACGCCTCCTCCCACGCGCACCAACTGCAGCGGAAAACACTACTCGCAGACGGGCCTTCAATGAAGCTTGATCAAAGTCCTCCCCCACTTATGTGCAGAGAGCCTTACCTTATTAGAATCAGCGTTGTATTGGTCAGAATATGACATCCTGGAACAGTGAAATTCAGGACGTGAAGGTGACTCGGTTTGAAGATTGGCTCGAATGGTTGTTGCAATCCTTTTGCCATCCAGGGATCCTCTACGTGGTAGAGTAATCAAGCTACCCTGCACCGCCGCCGGGCTGTATCATGATAACATTTCAGGAACCTGTGCTGATGGGCCTAGGACATCCCTTCCGGTGCAATCGGCACTCTGAAGGTGGCAGTCACGCAAATGTCATTGTAAGTCACAGTATATCACATAGGCCAGTTTCAAAGTGAGCTCGGCAGACTGGTCAAGCAAGAGTGCAAGTTCAGTTAGTATTCGGCATAAGCGAGCGTATTCACCGTGACCATTAGTGCAAATTGAGGGGGATGTAGTGAGACTTGGACCATGTGCATTGTATGGATGAGGTTGTCTATGATGCATGGCCCAGACTACCATCGGATGGATTCTGTATTGTAGGATCCGGACGTGGATCGGATGATCCGAGAGTTAGATTAGCCCAGCAGCGCGGCGCATGACAAGTCCGAGTTGTGCCGTTACTGAAACTCCGTCACGGCACAAGGTCGGCAGGTGCGTGACTTCGGCGGATCACGTACATCAACGTGGGAATCTGGATTCGTATCGATCCGAATGTAGTTGCCAAAAAGAAAACGATGGTTTTATCGATGGACTCAAGACGATATAAAAGCTCTTCTTTGTAATATGAACTGTCTTTATCCTCCAGTTATCTGCGCACTGAATCCAGACGTCGAAATTTCCGCACCGTGTGCATGCACTTTGAGGTAAGTGTCGTGTTTTTACCTTTGATTGTACGTACTTGGACCATAGTCCATCAGGGCGTTGTATTGGTGATAATCTTGTTTGTCAGACTTGTCACTTGCAATCCGTCGTTACATGTATTCATCACGATTACATTATCGATAATCATGTCGGTGTGGGACCCACGATAATGTTTCGGTGCGTTTGACAGTGCTGTTGAACCCGATCATGCAGATGGGACACTATTGAGAATCAATCCTTGGTACTTGCTCCGTCAATATGTCATATCGGCTTTGATCGCGCAGCACTGAAATCGCCATGCCCAGAGCTTGGAAGCAGTGCACCGATAGGAACTGGTGCCGGTCACAGCTCGAATTGATCAGGCTTCTGTTCCAACGAGTACAATACACCGCCAAAGTTATACGTCATAGCCCCATGATCTTGTTGCGTGAGTTTTTCATATTATAACGGCACAATTGAATTGGCAGAACTTAGTAGTTCTTTACTCATCACACGAAGCCAGACAAGAATGGGTTTGGCCAGGCTTGTCGCAGACTTGTCGAGATATATTTTGATTCCGGTTTACCCCGCTCATCACGTGTGGTGATCGACTCCATCTCCAGACCTGCCTATCTGAGCACTACACTTGGATTTTTTGTTTGCGCTGAACCAATTTAGGATGGAGGCAGTTAGTATACAAGCGGGCTAACAAGCCTGATCGAACACAGCGTACCTACTCCATACCTTCATCTTTATCCACTTTACCCTACACCACGAAAACTCCCTTACCCTCTCTATCTCAATTCCCCATGATACTCGATCGTTCGCATGTTACCCTACACCACAGTGTGCTAGGAACCACTTTCAAAGGCATCGATCATCCAATATCCACCCCGGATGTACCCATACACCAATTCCGCGGAATCAAATACGCCAGTGTACCAGCCCGCTTTCGTCAATCGAAACTCGTCGTTTCATACCCCTCTTCAGTTGATGCAACCCGTCACGGGTACGTCTACTTTTCGTATTGTGCCTGTTCAATTGCTAAAGTGCTCGTCCAGCCCAATATGCCCACAGCCTGATCGGAAAAGTTTTGAAGAGGAGCTCATTGGTCTTGCCGACAGTGATATCCCAAGACAAATCTTCAAGCAGGATGAGTTTGAGTGTCTCAATTTGAACATCACCTGTCCTGCTGGCCATCACCGTGAATCACAAGTTCCGGTTATGGTTTGGATCCATGGGTGAGTCTAGTCTCGTACTCCTTCATCGTGTAATAGACGCTCATATGAGTAGCGGAGGTAGCCGTGGTTGTGGCTCAAGTTGGATCTATGATGGCGGCACTCTTGTTAGAAAGAGCGTTTGTATTGGTTCACCGATCATAATGGTCACAATCAAGTACGTTTCCTTCCGCCTTGCGTATATCAGTACGGTGGTATTCATTCACGGTTAGCTTTCGCATAGGAGTATTTGGTGTTGCCGCAAACATGCAGTTGGCAGAAGATAACCGAGCAGCAGGCGACGAAGGCGTGGGAAACTATGGTTAGTCTATTTTGCATCCCTCACATAGCTTTGACTGATGATCGCGCAGGCCTGCGCGACCAACGTCAGGCTCTAGAATGGGTGAACCGTTTCATCGCAGATTTTGGAGGGGACCCATCCAATGTCACCCTATTCGGACATTCTTCAGGAGCAGCAGACATCATTGCTCACCTGTACTCCAATGCCAACCTGACTCGCCCCCTATTTGCTCGGGCAATTGTTCAAAGCGCGATCATCGAGCACAATCCTCCAGAACCACATTCAGCTGGATGGCAACTGTCTAGGGCATTGGCTCCATTGCACGCCTCTTCCGTCGCACAACTTCGTGCTATAGATCCTGAAACACTTGTCAACGTCAATCTCCCCTTCCGCGCGGTCGACGACGGTGTCTTCTTCAGAAAAGGATTCAAAGATCTCCTCTTCCCGCCCTCAGAGTCGGAAGAACCTGTCGGAGCTCCTCTTGACAGAAGTTTGAATCCGCTGCGGTTTGCCATTCGCAAGGCAAAAAACAAGAGTCGAAGCCCGCACCCAATGAGGAGCCGTCTGCCTGCCGTTCCCCATACATCCACCCCCGGTCTCCAGCCTCTCCTCATAGGCGATTGCGCATGTGACTCTTCTCTCTGGTCCCAGTCTGCGTGTCAGTGGGCCGCCCCCGCTGTTGTGCGACGAATTCGTGCGATCTGCCAGTCTATCACAAAATCCTCCGCTCTTCTCAATGCTTATGAGATAGGCTCACACATGTTTACGGAAGATCTTACCGACCGTTTACTTGAGCTTGTAGAGGATGCACGCATAGCGTGGCCCACGGAATGTGTTGTTCAAGCTGCGCAGAGGACTGGTCGACAGGTCTGGCGGTATATATTTGATCAGGAGGGTCCTACACAGGGGATGCCCCACCATGCAGCAGAGTTAGTCTACTTGTTCGACAACGTCTCGCTCCCATTATCACCTTCGTCTTCACCCACTGCTTTTGACGCTGACGAGTCGCTTCCATCACTCCCATCGTCAAGATCGACTTCTGCTGACCTGGGCGAGATCCCCGACAAGATGTGCACCATCGACGAGTTTGACCTCACGGATATCGACAAGTTCTCTTACGGCTCAGAGTCAAGTTACAGCGGGTGGACCCAACCCGTTGTTGACGAATTGATGTATGCTCGTGTGCGAGATGCGATACAGGAGCGGTGGATCACATTCGCGCAGGGAGAGCGGCCATGGGACAATTCTCGTGGCAAGGTGTACGTTTTTGGCCCTGAGGGCGAAACAGGCGAGCGAAGTGCGGGTATTTTTGGAGGCAGGCGGCGTCAAAAGATATGGGAGGAGATGCTGAAGCCTTTGGGCATGACGCTTGTGCAAAAGGTTGCACAAGAGCTCAGCAATGGGCCTGGGTTACCGCGGTAATTGTCGCGAGTCCAGCTGCTCATCGTGATCTTTCAAAAGCGGGTGTTGCGCAGTATCATTGTTCATATTCGCAGGGTTAAATGGATTACTTATTGGGTTGGGAAGCTGGTTGTTCTTTCCTAGGAGTTTCATATACGGTCGAGTTCATTTGGCATATCGCATTGCATGTCTATGGTCACATTTACACATCTACGAATACGCATGTTATATTATCATTGCATTAATTTCAAAAGTAGGATAGACCAACAGCGAAAAAAACGCGCAGCAGCATAGCAATATAGCATGTCATGGAAGGTGCAATACCACTAAGCCACCGATATCGGTAATTATTTAATCGCTGGTAGCTCGTTCCCACGTCCGATCCTATATGGTTCGGCACTTTGCCATCGCCTCGTCGAAGTAGATCAAAAGGTCACCGACACCGAGGACATGTAGAAAATAGCCCCTAGACATGTCTGTGATCGGAAAGTTCCGTGCGGTCCTGTTGTTTTGCATCATCACATTCGCAACCACCCCGTCGCTTAATTAAGTCACGCAGCCTGATCCCGCCATACCGCCATCTATGTCAACCACCACCATGCCAATCCTGTCATCCTTGTCACCTTGTTGTCGCGGTTCTAGTGGACATGGCAGCTGTAGACTGGGAACGACACGGCGTTGGCAGGCAGGTAGGAAATAGGCAAACACGGAGGAAGTAGTAGACAGGCAGTCAAGCATGAGAGACTCGCAGGGATCAGAAGAGATGGAGGTAAATGTCCTGATGTGGCAGGCAGGCGGGATGATAGTGACATCATGCGGCGGCCTTGACAAACTTTCCGGGACTTTTCGAGCAATCCACTAACAGGGCAGAAGTTTACATCCAGTCTGCATGTCCACCGGTCACTTTCCGAGATCGTCGAACTCTCAGACGCCAACTTGGAGTCCAAGTACCGTTTACCTGACGAGGGGCAAGCAGGACGACGCTTACTTCCCCCTTCCTCGCGAAGAAGACTTGGTCACATTTTGATCACTTGTGAGTAAACGACATACAATATGTGTTCAGGTCACTTCTGATTTGTAAATACTAGTACATGTGAGTATTTCTAAATTATGTTCCATGTTCGGGTTGTCGGCCACCGATGGGCTGGTCTTGTTGGTTGTGTAGTTGCTTGACATATGCTTTGTGGGCATTGGAAAGCATGCGAACGGTGTGATAAAACTTTGTGGGTGCCATCAGGTGAGTGAAAAGACTGAACAATTAATATGGGTATGGGTATGGGTACTGCTTTGGAAGTAAACTCACTAATATCATTCGAACAGACCCACACCACGCATCATATGACACCACTGGCTGCGAACGCGAGATTTATGGAATCTCACCACATTCCCAATCGTGCCTGAAGCAACTTGCATATAAGAACGACTCTCCAGCCAAAGAGTTGCTAGGCAGTTGAAACAACTACAACGTGTACGTTTTCGTTGCGATCCCCTTACTGCTAAATCTAACAGCCAACACGTCAGTGCAACCATGATTCCTTTTGTACTTGCCGTTTCCTTGTTCCTTGCGCTCGGCACGGGAGTTAGTGCAACCTGCGAGGCCTGTCCTAATTGCGATTATGAGTCAATCAGTATATCGCAAGGGGATGCATGTCTTAACTACTGGACGTGCGAAGGTGATACCATCACGTGCTATTACCCTTCTGTTGCAAATCCGGGAACGTTCAACTTCTGCTCATACAGTCAACCGAACGTAAGTATCTATCTCTCCCAGCAGTACATGCACACTCACCGATTTTTCGGAAATGCCAGGATTGGCCAGTCAACGAGGGCTCCAGCGAATTCTGTTTCCCGTATGCGGGAGTCAACTCAAAATGTGAACCTGGGAATGACCCTTACAACGTTGGCACCTCAGCCTGCACCGCTTCATACGGGTATGTTGGTGAAGGCAACAGTGGGCTGTTAAAGAGGAGTTAAAGGGTCTGGTGTAGCATGGGCTACCTCTACCTTATCACAAGCGCACGAACTGCGAATGTATATCTGAAAAGATCTGAGATTGGCTACTCCGCTGGATGAAATCAGCATGTAAGTACCTTCATGGCCCATGGGACTCATAGCCGTCATTTCTGTGCTACGGTGAGCCTTTTACATCACATGTGTGCTGTTCCTTTCCAATCTTCCAGGAACATCATGATCATATCTGTGTGTCGAACAGTGGTCGTCCTCCAGCAGCTCATTCACAGTGTCTCCTTTTCCTTTGCCGTCCTCCTTCAGAAATTAGATAGTCGATCACGCTGTCAGTTCGTGTCGTGCAAAATGACATGTTCGAATTTGGAGTCGATTTCCCCAACTCGACACTAAATTTAACACAGGTACCTGCCCATATTTGAAGGACTATGATTAGATTGGTCAAGCTCTGGGTGCGTGGAGAAGTCACAGCTGAATCATTTGCACAGCATGTCAGGAGGGGATGAAAGGAACTTCGCCCGAGGATCGTCCCGATGGGATCCCGGTTGCGACATAGCCCTAAGTCCGGAGTTGACGGATCAGGACTTGCTGGGAGCGTTACCGCGGCACGTTTTCCATCCACAGGAAGCGCCTTGCGATGTTTTTCACTTCGTCTCTTCTCTTGCTATGTGATGTTCCAATCATGGACAGCGAGTCTCGAGGGTACGTACTAAGTTCCCTCATCTACTTATGAGAGTCCGGAACTGATAGCAGCGACCTCTCACGAAGTGGCGGTTGCGTGCACTGCGCTGATGTTGTCACATCGGTACCATGTCGCGCGACTGTGGTGGGAAGACATGTGGGCAGTACTATCACTGGCTTTCGGTTCGACCTGCTTTGTTTGTGCGCTGCTTGATCGACCAATGGCAGTTTGTGCAGAATCTTTATCTAACTCGCGAACTTTCTTAAGCGACTTGTCGAAATCGTAGGCGCTACGCCAGAGGTCGACCGCTTATCTTGGCTCGTATCCATAGCCGTTCTGATAAGTCGTTATCCGTCGTTCAAGTTCGTACTTCTTGTACTCACATTGTGCAAAGTTTGCAAGAGCCAACATCCCATGCTCCCTCGTACGTGTTGCAAATGCTGAAAGCGGCCTCAGACGCGTCGTTTATGGTACAGGGATCTCCTTCATTATTATGTTCATCGAGATCGTTGCCCGAAGAATGAACACTACGAATATAGCATAATTTTGTTGCGATAACACAACTCATCAGTAAGTTTGTCAGAACCTTGCGCATGCTGATGTTCAAAGTCCAATATGATCGAGTCAGCGAACACACTTTCAGATGGAATGCTAGTTGTCCTGCCCCTTCTGATGTCGCGTCGCATCCAGCTACCTGAGAGCCAAAATATACCAGTCCTACTATCGTCCCCCGCAGCTATTTTCATCAGCGCTGTGACTATCCTGTATTCTGCGTTGTTGTTTGGATCCGATTCCATAGGCATATTCCACAGGCATCATTGTCATCGGACACGTCAAGGTAAAGCGATCTTTTACTCGGCTTGTTCGTTCAGTATCCATCATGATATCCATATATAGGCTGCTATTTCGCTTATTAAGCGAACTTCTTGTCCTGCTGACACTTGCGTATCGCGCTTACGGTTTTGAAGATATAGATAGACCGCATAGTAGCGAAACTGTGGTATTCACCAGCGTTGACATGGAATAGCTCGGAGGAGATTGGTCGAGATGTCCCTCGTTATCGAGTGTCATGAGGAACTCCATGTCGTTGGCGCAGAATGTGACCGACGAGGATGGTAGCACACCTTCAATGGGCAGGGATACAATTGTAGAGAAATTAACATCAACAGATGTGGAGGGAGAGCGTACCTTCCTATTCGTTTTATAATATTTAATATTGTATACTGGTTAATTGTTGCATTTAAAGCAACTTTAAAAACTGAAGGATCGGTATGAGATGAGAATGAGAACTGCTGCAGTGGCGTCAGCATTCGCGCGTTCAGCGCTCAGTCATGGTAGAATGAGTAGTTCGGGATTCCAAGTGTCTGCCCGGATGGCGTGTCTCGACTAGGGAGCCGAATTAATTAGAGGTAAACCATCAACGACTGTTTAACTGCGAATAACATTAATGATAATATGCAGTAGCTATCGATACAATGTCAGATGTAGACTATGTTGAATGCCCAACCTGATGTGAACGATGTTGAATGCCCACGCTATGTAACAAGCGAACGTTGAATCTTTTTTACATTTGATAAACTCGAGCACACCCCACGCGTCAACACCTAAAAGTCTTCCTCAATACCCGCCGGACGCTTGAGCGTGCTGACATCCACGCCAGGGAGCGGCCATCTCCGTGCGAACCCAACGACGTCTCTGCGGAGATCATCCACCTGTACCGCACCTGCCGAGCCCTTCGCCGTTGCGGCGCGGATGAAGTCCTTGAGAAGCTTGGAGCCAGCCTCCTTTTGAAGGAAGAGCGATAGTTGCACAGCCCGGTGCAAGAAGCTAGCGACGACCTTGATGTCTTCCTCCGTCATGTCGCGGGACGTGAGCGCCGACGTGCCGAGACGGATGCCGCCAGGAGTTTGGGCAGATGCATCGCCAGATACTGCGTTTTCTGTTGCAGGATTCCAATATTAGTATCTTGCATTTTCATACAGGAGACAGATCTAACTGTTGATCGTGATGCCCAACAAGTCGCACACCTTCTCGACTTTGCTGCCAGTCAAACCAAGGGGACGGAGGTCCCACAGAACAAGGTGGTTATCAGTACCGCCGGTCTGTAGTTTGTAGCCGTGCTCCTGAAGGGCAGCTGCAAGTGTCTGCGCATTGGAGATAACCTGTCTAGCATAGGCTTTGAATGTAGGCTGGGATACCTGCAAAAGGGCAGTAGCGACAGCGGCAATAGTCTGGTATAATTTTGTTATCAGCTTGTATTTGTTAGCCGAGAGATTGGGGGTACCAACGTTATTGTGGGGGCCACCTTGACAGGCAGGAAAAACAGCGTCGTTAACGCGCTTCTCAAGATCTTGGCTGTTGGGTCCGTCTCTTTTGAAAAAGATTAGGCCAGCGCGAGGACCGCGGAGGGTCTTGTGGCTGAGATGTGTCAGTAGTAAGAAGTCTCAGTTGTGAACGGAAAACTCACGTCGTTGTGGTAACGATGTCACAGTATTCGAAAGGGTTATTTAGTGTTTGTGCTGCGACAAGACCACTGGTGTGTGCGATATCAGCCATGAGGTATGCACCCTCTGCATCTGCAGTCTTCTCAAAGCAGCATAATCCCAATCGCGGGGATAAGCAGAGGCACCGCAAATGATTAGTCTGGGCTTGAAAATCTTTTGCCTGACGCTCAAGGCCTGCATAGTCGATAAGTTGTGTTGCTGGGATCAATTGCGTAAGGGAAAGACTGGAAGTAAATCGAGGAAGCGGTCATCTTCTTTTTGGCAGTCTAATTGATCGGACCTCAGAACCCAAGCTAGCCATTGACGTGGCAAAAGAAACTCACATAGTAACCGTGTGTGAGATGTCCACCATCTGGGAGACCAAGACCCATCAAGCGGTCCTGAGGCTGAATGAGAGCGGTTAAGGCTGCAAAGCTATCGGTCACATAACGTGAGACAGGATCACACATAAGCGACGTCGGACGTACTTGGCAGTCTAGCATGAGAGTCATTGAATGTCAAGATTACAGAGTGTCTGATTATACTGAATACTCACAGAGCCAGAATAAGGCTGGACGTTCACACCCCATTTTGCAGGGTCGAGGTTGAACGCTTCAAGGGCCCGCTTGCGACAAAGAATCTCAAGCTCGTCAATGTATTCATTGCCACCATAGTACCGGGCATTTGGAAGACCCTCTGAGTACTTGTTGGTCAATATTGAGCCATTTGCCTCGAGAGTGGCGCGACTCGTCAAGTTCTAAGAAATGTCTCAGATAACATGAAGACAGATGAGAGTGAACTGCGAGATCCACCTCAGACGCGATAAGCTCGAGTCCGGAAAACTGCCTCCAAGTTTCCTTGTCGATGATGTTCTGGATTTGAGGATCGATCTCTGCCAGAGGTGCATACAGGACTTTGTTCTGCAATAATAGCGCAGCTTCCTGGTAAGGACATGTAACTGATTGAAAATAGTACGCACGAAGTCTGGGGTGCTAAAGGTTGCCATTTTTCTTGAGCTGAGTGCAAGACCCTGTTTGAAACGCAGGGATGATGAAGGAGTGACGGAGAGATAAAGAGGACGAGTTAGCAGGCGCAACATCTCAATCTCAAATTTCAATGAGGGTAATATAATAAGATAAACGGATAATCCCGATCTGAGTCACATATAAGATAAAATATATTTGTCCAAAAAGATAAACCAAACAAACAGCGATTAAGTATAATCGCTGAGTTTCAAATATGGAATCTATTTTGCGATACAATGAAAGTTCTAACTATTATGCTTCAAACAATAAGCTGCTGCGCGAGTGTCCATGCGTCCACAACTGTTGTTTCCATATATAAAGGCGAGGCAGATGGCGGCCTTGAATCCCCATCTTGTACGCACTACTCGTAACTGCAGCCTCTTCTTTCGTCAACTTAACGAATTTCTAGATCAGAGCCAGGAGCTCTTCTTACGTTCATTCTAACGCTAGTTGCATCGCACAGTCACCTACACTCACTCAAACATATCATCTTCTATAGTTATGGGTTTCTCCCAGAATTTCTTTGTAATCGCCATGCTGGCTTCCATGGCCAGCGCGGCACCTCTTGCATCTTACTACGTGCTTGTATCCAATTCTTCAGGCTTTTCCCAACAACAAAACGGTCTCGATGCCCAAAAACTGAATGCGCAGTTTGCTACAATGTACCGCCAATGATTCTTGCACCAGTGAGTTCTTAATATTTTTTTTCGTACGTCCATTTATTGATTTTGTGATCGTGCTACAGGTGATGCTCAGGCATGCGTTAGCGGTGCTTTCGCACAATGCATTGGAAGCTCCTGGGAGCTCACGCCTTGCTCATCCGGTCTGTCTTGTTTCGCACTTCCTCTCGTTGCCAAAGCTGGAACCAGTCTCGCTTGTGACACACAAAGTGATGCTGAGGCACGTTTTGTCGCTGCTGGCGTTCAGGGAGGGGTAACTGGAAATGGTACCACAAGCAACACAACCACTGAAGGTGGCGACTGTGTCGAGACCACCACAAGTGCCTCACCATCTCCCACAAGCACTCCTACCTCGAGCACTTATGACCCATGTGCTTCCTCAGCTCTTGTGACTTCATCTACCCTCGCCAGCCCCTCAATGAATTCCGATGAAAAAGCGTCAGTTTGGCACCTCCTCATACGCACCCACCTTTGGCTTTTGGCAGTCCGACCACTACTGTTACCACTTCATCTACTCAGGCTGGGCCCTACCAGTGCAGCGAGTTCTTCTGCCAGTAGTCCTGCATCAATCGTTTCTACAAGTGCTTCGACGAGTTCCTTTGTCGCTTCCACACCTGCGACCACTTTTGGCTTTGGCACTTCTACGAGTGCTTTTGCGAACTCCTCTGCCATTTCTACTCCTACAACCACCTTTGACTCTGGCACTTCTACTGGTGCTGGTAGCGTTACTTCGAGTCCCTCAACCTCTCCCGTCGTATCCACTGGGACTGGAACTGCGCTTCTCACTTCCTCAACCCCTCTTGTGACGCCTACACCAGCTACCACCACCGGCGCGAACAATGTTTCCACTGTGATCGTTGTGACCACCGTGGTCGTTACTGTGACAGCTAATGGTACGGCTGCACCCAGCATGTCACCAACGGCGACAAGTGTGGGAGGGAACGGAACTGTATCATCTACTGCTTTGACTCAAACTCCAGTTGCTGCATTCTCTGCTTCCCCATCTCCCTCTTATGCCCCAGCCACTACCGTTGACTTGAACAGTCCTTCCGTCACCCCAACTGCAAGTGCCACATCCAGTGCAGTTTTATCTCCCGTTGTTTCTGCATCACCGAACATCTCGGTTGGTGCTACATCTTCGTCCGTGGTAACTTCTTCGACTGCTTCGTCTCCGTTTGGCTTTGTCTCGGCTTCGCCGACAGTGACTTATTAAAGAAGTGGATTGTATCAGTGATAGATTATGATACGTGTCGGAGGAGTGGATTATATTCATGATGGATTATAGGACTCTAATGGAGCTCAAGACCCTCGGTCATATACCCACACGCTGTACCAATTGGTTATTGTACTCAACTTAGTTGTATAGCTTACCATATTATAGTTCAAGGTGCAGGACGTCTTATTATTGTCTTATTACTGTTTTCCTTTGGATTTCACTGCAGACGAAAAAAACCTAAGATTAGGGTTAAGGTTTGACCGTGAGAGATGCCTGCCTTAATTCGTTACCGCGGCACTTTGGTACTGAGTAGTACTGATCTGCAAAAGGCTCGTGCTGCTCCCCAATCAACTTTCTGCAGGCGCACGCACAACGCTCCAACAGTCATGAACAATATTGTACTCAGTAATATCGAACAGGTCCTCGGAGCACATGAACCCGAATTATCACAGAACTTGACGAAGCTCTTTGCGAAGCTTCTAGAGCGAAACCAAGACCCGACATTTGTGCAGAACTACACGGTGAGTTCCATCATATCCTGTGCTTTATGCCACCATTTGGACCAGTACAAACTAGGGTGCCATTAAATTCCGGTTTAGCAAAGAGTTTCAGACGCGGAAGGGTCGCGATCCTCTCAGCTTCAGTGCTTTTGGCAAAGCATGCTATGCGGCAGGGATCGTGAAGACGTTTCTTGCTGTCGTGACATCTCATCTGTACACGCAGTCACAATCGCAGCCGAAGGAGCGATATATCGGCCAGTACAATGCGCTCGAAGCTCTGACAGAGTTTATGCAGACTGGTAATCTTACCGAGCGACGCACGCTTTTGGAGGACATGAAGAGGAACCATGTCATTAATATTTGTTTATCGGTAAGAATATACAGGACTTTGTCTGGCTTTAATGTTCTCATGTGCCTCTTAGCATCTGAACCATCCTCTTTGCATTTTCCGTCAGTTAGCCGTCAATACCTTACGCGTACTCGCCAGTGAATCTGTACTGGGAGAGAATTCATCTGTAACAGAAGCAGCAGATATAATTGCAGCTGTCTGCAGATTCACTTTGGAAGGGCCCGATTTCTTCATCGAGGGCATGCGATCTCCAAATACAACATGGCAAAGTCAAATGGTTATGGATGCAACTGATGTGTGTCATTATTCTGTCTTATCTATCCCGTGCTCGACTAATATTCACCACGAGGTACCTGCAAAACGAGCTGCGGAAAACGCACCTCGATTTTACGCCATGACTCAAGAAAGCGCTTTATGGACTGCCCATGGGCTTTTGTGTACCACACCACCCCCATCGCGAAAACATTGTCTTGACATTTTAAAAAAGAAACCAGAAATTCTAGACCTACTTTTTGACTGCGCCATCATCACTCGCCCGCCTTGGTATCCTGAAACACAAGTCGATTCTATCGCGTGCGAGGTCATAGCCCTTCTCTTCCAATGGCCGTCGCACATAGTACCAGGTGTTTCGACGCCTCAAGACAATATCTTTAGAGCACAGGAGTGGAAGGCCATGACCCAAGCTGTAGCCATTCTGACATCCCGAGAAGACTGGTGTGAGAAGATCATCGAAGTATGGATGAAAATTGAAGAGGAGGATTGGCGGGAGGTCCGGGGGTGAGTGATGTCTTTCGTCTTTCCGTTACACGACTGACCACCCCCATAAAGCTGGTTTGATCGGGTCGAGGTTGATTACCACGCGGTTGAGCCACCCGATGAAGATGCTTTCGGTCAGGTGTTTGAATATAGAGGTCTGTCACCAACATGTCTCTCTTGATGAACATACGCAAATGGTATAAATGGCTTACAGGCACATCCCGTATTGCCATGCTGAGACTAGTCAGTACCCTTAGTCACGCAGCCGAGTCTTGCGGTGTCACCAACGCCGAGATCGAGTCACTGCTCCGGATGGCATACCTTGCTTCACGCAAAGTCAAGAGTGCGAGTGAGCTCGACCATAGTAAACCGGAGGATCGATATATGTGTATCGAGCGTATGGAAGAGATCTTCCGCAGCCCTATGTACAGCGTATCCCTGAACATGAAAGTGGATGCGCCCCTCCAAATTGCGGATGAAAGTATCATGGGTCCAACGGCCCTCGCACGCCTGCTCGTCGTGCTCGCCCAACGAAAAGCCTTCGATACCATCCAGGGACTCAAAAAAGCACCAAATGGTCTTTCATCCTCGACCTGTCTCAACCACGTACAACAAATCACGAACCCTGATGTTATCCGGCGATTTCTAAAGATCGCGCTGCAGCGCGTCAAGGCGGCTATGGACAAGGGGCGTGAACGCGCTCGCAAGACCGACAACGATTACGCCAGGGCTGCGTTCATGAGCGCTGCAGAGCTTTCCGCTGCCCTGGTTGCATTTGACAGCCACACGCAGGGTCAGTATTCGAAGGAAGTACTGGGAGCGAGAAAGGAACTTGCATTGGCGCTAGGGAATGCAGCTGAGATGGCCATTCGCGAGAAGTGCTGGCAGCAGGCATTGTATTTTGGGTCTGGTGCTGTGAACGTTGCTGAGAACATTCCAGCAACCGAGCATTTGGATTCCAATGTTATTGCAAAAAACAAGCGGCGCGTCGAGCAAGCGAGGATTGCGAATTCTGCAAAATAGAAGTCATGTAGTATTAACATGTGAGTGGTTGTTTCGGGTTCTTTTGCGTGTGATTCACCTAGTTCTGTGTTCAGTGACCCCTCTGTACTGATCTTTTGCACCTGTAGTGTATGATATATTGCACGTTTGTTCTATTAATGTCATCAAGTGTCTTGATACCGGGCACTTATTTACTTGCATCAGGGGCTGTAAAGTGTCCGAATTGACAATGTGTGGAAATATCTAGCAAGGATGCAGACAAGCGTGTATTTGAAGGCACGCTTGGACACACGAGGTTCACGGGGCTTGGTTTACTGCGGTCTTATCGTAGGCTTGGCTGGCCTAAGAGCAGCCAGGTTTCACCAAGAGAAGTAACATAACTCGGTTTGAAACGTATAATTCATATGATACTGCAAGTTCATCATTCGGGAAGATGTATAGTAAGACAAAGTTGACTTTCAGTTTGTATGTGCGGATGGTCGCACTGAGGGCTGGCCTAGAATCATTGGAAACAGGATAATTCCGGACTTGATTGAGTGCGAGTGTGATACTCAAGCTCAGTTTATCTTGGCATTTGTGGTTAAAACGTTAAACGTAAGCGTCTAAACTCCCAGAGACCGATGATCGGATGATCCCCGCTCGGCGGCTGCCGGACAACTCATCATTAGCTTCCAAGTCGTTCTTCACCAACAGATCTTATCCTAATTCAGTACTCTGTCTTCATTCAAAACAGTACAGGACACAAATTGTATACGTGCAAAAACGACTGACTTAACCACAGGTTCAGCTAACTTTTTACCGTGTAAGTACTTGCTACTTCAAGTTATTGCATGTGTATCTATCAATAGTCATTAAACTATCGAATAAGTGGTGACAATCATTGACAGGACTACCCCGCAGAACGGCATAGCCAGAGTGACCGCTATTAGGTCAGTATGAACAAATGGATATTCAAGTCTTTCTCTTAAACAGACCAAAGAACTTTCCTCTGCGTTCCTTTTCCTCGATGCGCTGACGCGCCTCCGCCTCCATCTCCTCCTCAGTGACAGAACCTCCCATAGCATACCATATAACAGTAGCGATGCCAATGACGACTGTCAACACACATCTACCAAGCACCCCGCATCGTCAGTATATCGCAACAACCACTTCAGCCCCGAACTCACCCAGCCATCGCCCAGATGCCTTTAGCCAGCCAACCGAGCTTCTGCAACCACGGACCAAGCGGGAGACCCGACAAATTAGTTGGGCTCGCGTGTCCTGCAGCATTGCCACTCGTGGGGATCCCAAGCGCAGCACACTGGTCGTACATAAACGACGGTACGCGGTCCTGTGCCTGTTCTTGTATCTGAAGCGGAGCTGTTATGAACTGGACCGCAAGGCCCGATTCAAGGTGCCATTCTATGTGACCTGGATGATAATGATGTAAGTAAGTGTCTCTTCTGAAGGGGGTTCGTAAACTTGCAGTGAAAGAGCCATGCGCCGGGGTTATTAGCGACGATGCGGAGCGTGACGGAACCTCCGCCAGGGATGGCTACAGTGTCACGACGCATCGGGTTTGCTTGCCCTTCGATAAGCGGTGGGTTAAGTGATGTATCGTTGGAGGTATAATCCGTCACTTTATTGACGATCTGCATCTTGTATCCGTGCAAATGGCTAGAACGTAACATCAGTTCTGTCAAACGCCGAATGTAGGGGAGAGATGACGCACAAGGGATGCTTCCCTGTATCAGCGTTCATCACCACAAGGTCGATCACATCTCCGTAGTTATACACAAAGCTGTACGGCCCATATGCCACTTGGCTAGTGGCATTTTCGCCCAGACTCAGCGCGCTCATGATCGCGGGTACCAGTGGCGGATTGTAAACCAAATTGTTTATGAATCCATGGTTTGTCCCATCGCTCATCGTCGCGAAGTTGAACTCAAGCTCAAGGGTATTTGTTGGGGGGAGTGCAGGCGAAACATCGGTGGGAACCAGAGCGCTGTCGTTTATCAGGGTATAGGAGGACACGGGGGACAGGGTAGTGAGGTTGGAGGAGGCGGAGTATGTGATGGTGGTGGTAATATCTGCAAGTATTTTGAAAGGTAGGACAATAAGCGGTGGGATCGAATACTCAGGAAATGGAATGGCCTACTGGGATTTAGACTACTGGGGACGGTGTCAAACATGCTTGTATCCATGTTTGCATGGATGGCCCAGTTTGACGACGTATCGTTCCTCGCGGTGACAAGCACAGAGTAACGCTGCGCCACTGCTAGGCTCAGCATATCAACAGGCTGCTCCTGTGTGTCTGTCTGCGATAAAATAAATCTACCGAGTTGAAAGAAGCAGGTAGAACTAAACGCACACCGTCAACTTCAATGATTCGCATTTCATGTCCGTCGATCCAGAAGTAGAACGCTGCGAATGCGCCCATGTTGATTACGCGCAGTCTGTACGTTTTACCGGGCTCGAACGGAAGCGTCGCGTTCTCGTTGAAACCTACCGCACTTGTTACCGGGGATGGGTGACTCCCTGGGATAGGTGCCAGGTAGGAACCATTTTGGGAGAAATATACGAGGGCAGAGTCTGCAAGTCAATGGAACATGAAACAAAAAAAATAAACATCCGTCCATCAGTATACCACCATGGACTATAGGACGAGGCAACTCACCAGGAATAGGCTCCGCTCCTCCTGGATCTGCTATGCTGAGGAAGGATTCCAAGAGGACAGGCTGCTCTTGATGGTACCAGTCACTCAGCATAACAGTGAACTCGGCATCGTAATCGGCGGCATAAGTTTCATTTGGAGAATGCAGCAGGAGAGGCGTGCGCAGACCATCCACATATATTCCCTGCATGGATAGATACAGAATTTAGTGTGACATTATTTCGAGAGAGCAAGCAGGCACGCGAAGTAGAAAATCAAGGAGACCACCCTGTTTACTTACATTTGCATGACCATGCGCCCAGTATGTTCCGACTTGGCCGGAGGAGTTGATGGGTACAACGTAGTCAAACGTCTGACCTGGGGGTATGCCACTGCGTGAAAAAAATAATTAGCAAAATACTTTGCGATATTAGTTGTATGCACAGAAACATCAAACAAAAGACGGCGACAGTTTGCGCAGCCGATGCAGCCACAGTATGACAAATTAACACGAGTGCACATACCATTGCGACACCCCCATTGCTCCGTCCATCCAGGATGTTGAGTTGAAGAACATGCCGTGGTGGTGTAGCGATGCAGGTCGATCGATGCCGTTCGTTACATGCACAAGCAATGAATCTGTTGTAGATACCTCAATTGGCGGAGGTCTTTATGAGTAGCGAAGAAGTCGACAGGCATAAGATCCAATTTTTGGAGTTTCGCAGTGAATCGAAAAGTTAGTTTCAATAAGTCGGATATGTCAGATCAAACAAGCTAATCATACAAGATGTAAGAAACTCACGGCCAGGTTCCGTTGACACCAATGACACGGCGTTCAAAGAGGCCATCTGGACTCGCGTCCTGAACGTAGGTGACGTTCCACCAAAGCTCCTGTATACCCGCAAGTGCAGGAGACAAGAGCGCAAGCAAGAGAAGGGATTGACGGCACCACATGGATGTGTCAATGGTAATTTGGATCCCCCACGTTGATCGTGATACCTAGATGAAATCAGTTCAAAGTCAGTCCTCAGAGGAAAATCAAAGGACCACGAAGAACGCACGTCTAAAGTAGCTCTGGAGGAATTCCACTACTGGTCAAACGGGGATGATGATGACCCTTCATCGCTAAAATTTTATCTGATAAGCCCAAACTAGATTTGAAATTTCAAGATGTGCCTTATAGGGCCATACTCGTTGGCTTGAGCCTACGGCAGTCCTCTCGTAAATTACTTACGCGGACCCTGGATCCGCGGCGTCGGTTAAACCTTCGCATTGAGAGATGTTCCATGCCTTGTGACTTGTCGCAGAATGTCCTCATCCGACTAATCTCCACTGTATTGAGCTCAAGTTAGCTACCTAGACTTTCTCATGTACCATAGTAGTAGGATTATTGACAACGAGCAGTCACTGATCTAAGACCGCCGCTTTCGCACATCAAAAATTTATCTGATAAGATTTGACATTTGATGGTGGCGGTGATGATCCTGACTACTTTTGGCGAACCCCTTGGATACTAATCTGATAAATTAGTTTTCGGCGTTCGGAAAAATTCGGTGTCACTGTGCAAGTCAGGTTCGCTGAAACTTCATTATCAGATAATCTCATAAATCCAATATGCACTGGTGCACCCCCACGTACCAAGGACGAAAACACGGCAATGACAGCCCAGAATTTGTTCAGCGTTAGCATATTCTTCATTGTCTTCAGAGAAACCCTTGAAGCCGTCGTCATCGTATCCGTACTCCTTGGCCTCATCGAGCAGATCGTCCATGGCGACATAGACCACTTCCCAACACTTACGGAGCACTATCGGCCCGTTTCAGCCCACCACAACGACAGTGAAACAACTACGCCAAGAGAAGGAGAATCAGACACCACCCTCAAGAGACGCTTGGTCCGCAAACTTAGAGTGCAGGTATGTTACTGCAGCAGTAATGTTGAAAGTGTCAGTGACTCATGACCAACAAGGTTTTTGCTGGTGCAGGCGTAGGCTTGTTCGCCTCATTCGCCTTAGGTGCTGCATTCATTGCAGTCTGGTTCACCAAGGCGTCCAATCTCTGGTCCAAGGCCGAAAATCTCTGGGAAGGTCTGTATTTTGCATCTAAATCCTCACTCGTTTCCAAAATCCTTTCTCTCACTATGTCGCACAATTAAACTGACCCACTCACTTGAATAGGTATCTTCGAACTTATTGCATCCTTGATGATTTTTGTCATGGGCGTTACCATGCTCAAGTTGGACAGGGCCAAAGCTACATGGCGCGTAAAGCTCCAGCGCGCGTTTAGTGATCAACGTCTGTGTCTTTCCTTCCTCTTTTCTTTGCCTCTGTTTTTATGCTTACAAATTATTTTTCATCGTCAGATGTCGATCGCCGCACAAGGACTGGGAAGTGGGTACTCTTTATCCTTCCAATGATCACTGTCTTGCGTGAAGGTTAGTATCGTGTCTGAATGTCTTTACCGAATGACGTCACCATGCTTTCAACTAATGCGTAACATTTTGCAGGAATTGAAGCTGTCGTCTTTGTTGGCGGTGTCGCGCTCGGACAGCCTGCAGAATCAATTCCCATTGCAGCAATCGTGGGCCTTGTCTGTGGATTGGTCTGTGGTTTCTTCATTTACCAGTTCGCTAGTCGCTCAAGTAAGCTTCGCCAATAATCATGTTACACCAATGCTCACCCACTGTACACTAGCTCTAACGATTTTCCTTATCGTTATGACGAATTTGATTCTCCTCATCGGCGCTGGCCTATTTAGTAAAGCTATCTGGTCTTTCCAAGAGAACGCCTTCAACAATTTGCTTGGCGCAGATGTCGACGACTCAGGCGGTAATGGACCTGGATCATACGACGTACGCGGGAATGTGTGGCATCTTGACTGCTGTAATCCTGAGACCGATATGCCATGGGGCATATTCAATGCTGTATTGGGATGGACAAATAGCGCCACTCAGGGTAGCGTGCTGAGTTATGTGTTCTATTGGGTCATGGTAATCGTAGTGCTCGTGTATATGAAATTCAAAGAGGTGTGTTCGTTTCTTACCGTTGTCTTCGCTTCGCTAAACTGTGTATCAATATTAGGGTCGTACCAAGTTTTTCGGGTGGGAGTCTGCGGTAGGCACGCGCAGGCGACTCGCTGGCGAAAAACAGGCAGAGGAGGCTGTCGGTGAAAAAGTCTCCCATAGCTCTCCTATAAGCACCTCCCAGAGTCCCTCGCCAGTGTCGGTTCGCCAACAGAACCCCCCCAGTGACACTATCATTCTCCAAAATTCTGCCGCTCGACCTGCCATTATTCATGCATGAACTGGCAGGCACTGAGCCCGCTCTGCCCGTACCCTGTTATCACTCGGACCTTCCTCGGTTTCTTCGATCCCTGAGCAAATAAGGTACCGACACCCTCACGCCATTAACAAGACCCCAGACTCTTCCTTAGCATTCAGGGTTCGTCGTTCTTCCCCCGTTTCTCGTTGCCTCTTTACCATATCCTGCTCTTTTTTCTTCTGTCATTGTCTTTCCTTCGTTACTGTTTTCACTATCACTCTCGTTGCTGACGTGACAGTGATGTCGTGTTACAATGTATTTATGTAACACATTAAATGAATACATTCAATTATCGATTTAAAAATGTCATGAACGGTTCTCCTAGAGGGCTTGGATGGAAATACGTAAATCTACCTGATTGGTGCATGTAATAGTGGGACAACAAAGTATCTGGCGCCATTGACTGTGGAGCTTCGGGTGTCGCGGCTGCGGCCGCACATAACCACAAAGACCACTCGTGGATGTAAAACAGGTCAAAGTGTCACGTTGTAGCCTTAAAATGAGTTGACTGAGGTCTGAGCAGGCGGATACAAAAAATCAGTGGCCTGAAGATCTGAGCGTGCTCAGCAGATTTGTCCTTGTATCTAGAACTGTTTGTTTCTCCGAATCAATGGGGCCCCCCGTCCTCGCGGCGGGGTCTCATTCTAAATCCCTGTCACGCGTAGTGAGACCGAGCAAGGACAATTGAACGGGAGTTCGGATACCTATGATGATATCGGCCGATTATCAGATAAGATGTTACTCTATTATGTCATTGGTACTATTGCATTTCCGAATCCCGCGACATAACGACCGAGATATTTCTTGGCTACAAAAGTGTAAATGACTGACTTGTCGGAGATTATGCTCAGGAGTGGAGACTTCTGCAAGGGTCATTGTGAAAAGGGACATCATACAATTTGTAACGCATATACAATTTACGCACTGCCATTTTTGTGGAACGGACACTGATCAACCCGGACAGGGGTGACTTGAGGTTATTGCTGTGGGACGTTATGGAGACCACAAGTCCATATAATCATCTTTCGCATACTGAGCCCAAGAGTGTGGGCAGTCCCTGAAACTAGGAAGACGGGAACCTACGGGAGTGTGTTCGGATTCTCTCCGGTATACCGGGCGTAGCATGACACACCATCTCGGCGGTGGAAGCCAGATTGCTGACTCGAGGTGTATCCTTGCAGCTACCATGATGTAATCCTCCCGCAAGGAAGTAGCTCGATTGCAGGAAATTAGGGCCATCCATATCAATGGACCTGACGATGTGAGAGAAAATCGCATAGGACAAAATGGAAGCACCTCTTTTAATATTGCGGCGTTACATCGAAAACGAAAAATAGTACCGACTCAAAGCTCAGATCCTTGAAAGTGTCTGAGATCTGAGATATGGCCATGGCCAATATTACAAGGTAGCGCAACTAGGCTCCGAAAAGTATTCGGACCTATATTTGTTTCGGCTTTCAACAGCGAAATCTATCGGTGACATTATGCCGCAAGCCGAGTTTGAGAGTGAATCAATTGAATTCAAATAGGTTTGCAATGAAATAGCTCAAATTTCCCATGCAATCTCGAGAGGTGGAGCGCTGTGATTGAGCAATGAATTAATGACACGCAACTTTGACAAGTATTATACTCACCTATACTGCTTAGTGGTGTGCAATAGTTCCTAAAGAATGCACGCTACACGAATTGAAAAACTTGTAGTGATTCAAACAATTCTAAAGTACAAAATGATTTGTTGGTTTCCGTTGAGTCATTGGCATGGATGCCGAAAGCAAGACAGGTGTTACGCTTTAGAGCACTTAGATATCAAGGCGGAAAAGACAGTAGAGTAATGTGGGAGCGGTGCAGACTGGGCATGCAGATCTGGCCATGACAGCATCGATAATGCACCTTGAGTAAACACGTTTCAACGCGGAGGAAAGTAAACAAGTGACCGAATCACAAACCTGTTGCAAAAGACATGGCCGCACATCGTCGCAGTTAGATCGTCGCAAGGATCTCGAAGGCAAACCCTGCAGTAAAGGGATTGGCCGTTGGTGGAAGGCAAATCGGCAGGGGGCACCTCAGCACGATCATTTTGATCCTGTTGAAGTGGTAGAGAGTCTGACGAAGTAACCACTGAGGGCAAATGGACACAACTAGAAGTTGCTGAAGAAGGTCGGGACGGAGCGCTTGTTGCAACAAGATATGCACGGTTCTCTCTAACGTACTCTGGTATGGAATCCGCAGATACGAAGACGACGGAATGATCAGAAAGAGGGCTTGATGGAGTTGATGAACGATCGGCATCGGAGAAGTAACCGGCAGAACCTTCGGAAGTCAGTGGAGACAGTAGAGGATGGCTTCCGGAATGCGAGTGATCATCCTGGGTAATGCTAGGGGGCCTGAAGCTACCATGCTCAGATGGGGTCGGAGAAGGAACAAGGTTGCGTGTGAAAGGATCGCCTAACTCAGCAGGAGGCTCAAAATCAGAGGTACAAACTTGGGGAGACCCTATAAACTGGGGAGAGCGAATTGGTACAGGTATCGAGGTCGCCGAAACAAGCGTGCCATCTGCAGGGGAGTCTGTCGAGTGCGATGAAGACGTGATATCAGGTTCCAATCCAGGAATGCAGGGGTCACACTCTGGAGGGTTATCGACCTGCTCGTGACTCATGTCCATGTCGAGAACTATCGGTTGTTCGTCGGATGCCTCTGGAAGGGACTGACAAAGACATCTCAGAAATCGTGTACTAAGATCCACAACTAAACGAACCATGTCGTGATCTTGACTCTGTGAATTAGTCAAGTCGAGGGAAACGTCAGGTTGGCTTGGATACAAGAGTTCGTAGACTATTGAGTCTTGCACGATGGCGTGAGTGTTGAGCGCAGAATGCTGTTCGGTCAAAGAAGACACGGAGAATGCATTAGCATTAGTCTCGAAAAAATTGGGATCACGAATCTTACTTGCTCTAGTACATTCAGATCACATGGAATGGTGTCGCATTCCATGGGTGCAAAACCCAATTGGAGATTGGTAATGCTACATTCCTCCGTTAAGTTCATAGCAACTTCAGAAAGACATGTTGGATTATCAAGACTGTTGTGCTTGTGACATGGGGGTAATGGTGTGTGGGTAAGAGTCAAGTCATGAGAATGTTCTCCATACACCTCGCGTTCCGGTTTTCGTAAGGGTTGTTCATCATGCGAGTCCATGCCGTGCGCTAGAACGCTGCGATCAACTGACGGATCTGTGACTCCTTGGGATTCCGGGGTCATGACCAAGTCACAGGACCCAACCAAAAAATCCTCGACTGCCTTAAGTTCGATACCCCCAAGCGAATCCGCGGACAACGTAATTCCTTCGGGCTCGCCACTCATGACACAATCGAGGGGTTTCTCATCCACCAGACCTGTCAAGGTGCTGGTGCGCTTGCAAATAATGCAATTGCAAGGCCTATCAGCCCTCTCGCAGATTGGGCAAGCACACGTATCGGGTCTATGCTGTGACTCGTGGGCGTCCAGAGCTAAAATCGTTGCGAAAGGCTCGCCACAGGTTCCACATGCGACATTTGCCACAGGTTTGGGTGCAGTGACCTGTACCTTTGGTGACTGCGTCATCAAGACATCCTCACCATCTGGGGTGGACTCCCGTGTGGATAAAGCATCGAGGACTACGTTTACATTAGGCTGCTCCATGGGAGCAGGCGTCGCAGCTTGGACGTATGGTGGCAGTGAGAATAGATACGAAGATGCATGTGGGCGAGGTGCATGCTTCGCATTCTGATGCTGGATAAGGGCTCCATCGGATGTAAATTCTCGGTTGCAAATGTTGCAATGGAATTTATGCTTGGCCTCCTCATGTTGATCCAGGGATTCTCTGGAGCCAAATTCTCGGTTGCAAATGTTGCAATGGAATTTATGCTTGGCCTCCTCATGTTGATCCAGGGATTCTCTGGAGCTAAATTCTCGGTTGCAAGTGTTGCAATGGAATTTATGCTTGGCCTCCTCATGTTGATCCAGGGATTCTCTGGAGCTAAATTCTCGGTTGCAAGTGTTGCAAGGGAAGTTATGCTTCGTTCTCTCATGCTGATCTCTTCCGTCTGAAGTCCTGAACGTACGATCGCAGTAAGTGCATTCAATCTCGTGCTTCGACTCGGTGTGCTAGATGAACAGTTCAGAGTCAGACACTGAGATAGACTCGAAGCGCTCGCACCATACGGAGAGCATTCGTGTCGACAAAAGAACGATCACAATGATTGCACACAGGCATGGTGGTAGCAGCCGCAGATTAGGAGGATGGACTGTCGACACTGTTGAAGTTCCTGTCACACCACCACCAGGCCTGACGAGTAAAGATGCTGCAGTGTCCGAAGAAGGGGAAGATAGTAAAATATGGGTATACGAGGCAGTTGTTTCGGACAACAAAAGAGAGAAGAAACGCCACGACTTTCGGATTGCTGTTAGTACTCTCGGTGGATTTAAGGCTGATATGACATAAGCAGAGGTGATGGTGATGACTTCCAATAGTCACATGTAATAGTCACGTAATGTCACAGGGAATCACAGACTAATTGTGCAAGAGATTTTATAGAATGACTACCAGCGTCGAAATCGGTACCTCGCGACAATGCACGACAGACAGGCAAGACACGAATAATACATAGGCTGACTACTCATCATTAGTCACTCTGAGTCATGGTGGGCCACGGTGGTGTCGATGCGGAACAAGCAGTAAAGCAAAACCGCATTCTTACATACGGGACATCGCGAGTCTCGTATCACCGCATCTGTGATGCACCTACGAATCCCTGTTAATCCAAGTCCAAGACCAGCATCGACTGTACTCACGCGTTGCAGAACAGGTGCCCACAAGTCGTCGTCGTCAGATCCTCGCATGTCTCTCGTCGACAAATCCTGCAATGATAGGGAGAGAGAGAACTTGTGCCATTCGTTAAATGATTAATCCCGTTCCTTCCTGCGACTCGTCCTGCCTTGAGTGGTGCGAAACGAGGAAGTTTACTGGCACCTGTGCCTATTGTCAACTCTAGAACTGTGAAGAAACAGCGTCGCTGACCTGATTTCTTTTGTGCGCAATATTTTCGCCTGCTTTGAAGCACAGGAGGATCGAAGGAGGAATCGGTCGAGTCAGATGATTGATTATCCCACAACGGCTCCGACATGATACTATCCTCGAATCGTACTTCACGGCGTCGCTCGCGAGAGGCTGCGGTGAGGCCGATTGAAGTCAAACTAGGGGACGCCATGGCCGGGCTGTGGACGTGATTCACAGTCGAAGGTACCTGTCCTGGATGAGTTACAGCAAGATATGCACGAGCTTCTCGCAAGTAGTCGGGGGTCACATTCGCAGAAATATCAATGCCTGCAGACTCGGGCGAAATGGAACTTGGTGTCCCCGAAATACTGCAACAAGGTTGAGATTCGAAAGCAATGTTTCACTTGATAATCATACCTGGCTGTCTGAGAAGTACCATTAGGTACAGGTACTTGCAGGCGAAGCGTCGGCACGGCAGGGCCCACCGGCCGATGAGTGAGTGAATCCTCTGATTTGGCTGCCATCCTCGACGCATCGTCGCCACTTAATGTGGACCAGCCAGAGCTCGAGACCGGCGATGCGCCGTTCTCCGGAAGTTTTATCACGGGAGAGCTTGTCTCAGGTGACCTCGCAGAGGCAATAGATTCTTGATCGCTGTGATTAGCACCATTCAGCTCCTGAGAAGGAGCAAAAAGTGCCGGAGGGTCTGGGCGCGGACTGAAGGGGCTACGGAAGTCTGTGCTTGATACCAACGGCGTGCCGACTGCAGGTATATTGGAAAGCGGCGAGTGCTCAAAATCTGGCGAGTCGGAATGGTCCACGGCATACTCAGTCTCCAGTTGTGCGACTTTGATGCTGCAGATCGGAGGTGGTGAAAGTGTCCTGGACGACGACCGCGATCCTACGCTCGATCGTGTCAGAACCCTCTGGGACAGAGGGCTGGAGTATCCACTAGTACTCGGGGGCAAGGGTACAGACGGGGCATAGGGGAAGTCATAATTAACAGAAAAACCCCATGTGGAGTCGACTCGATCGGGAGAAAAGGAATTAGAAAAGCGCTTTTCGGAATGAACTACTCCGTCACCATTATCCAAAGCATCGGGATCGAAATCTTGCCGTGTCACAGGCTCGCTACTGTGTGGCCTATGCACGACAAATAGATGCTATGGAACACATTAGAACATTCCTTGACGAACCGGGAAAGAAAACCAACATGTTGATAGGTGTCCGCATCTGCGAATCTCAGCTCACAGTCCATGCACTTGGGGTGTGCTACGAAGTGTCGGATATGATTCTGTAACGACTCGGAGCACTCAAACTGCCACCGGCACAGGTGGCAGTATGCTTCTGGATGTTCCGTTGCGCCGTGCTGCACGGCGGTCTGAGTCAAGGCATCAACGATAACGCTACTCACCCACCATAGCAAATTCAGCTTGATCACTGAATCCGACTTGACATTTGTCGCACACGGGATGGTTGCGCGATGTCAAGTAGTGCAAAGAAAGCTCCCCAGGTTCAAATAATGCTCCATCACACAGTGGACAAGATACCCGAGGGTGAATCGTTTCTGTGTGCTGAATGCGACATGAGTGGAAGATCTTCATAGATATATCACAAAAAGAGGGGACAATACATTATGGTATTCGCCTGCATCTTGAAATCCCAGGTCACATCTCGTACAAGACGGATGTATGTCATCTGGAGAGTTTCTGTAGTGCTGGCGTAGGCCTTCTTCCTCGGCGTACCTCGTTTGGCAGACTTCACAACGATAGGGAGTGGCATGGTCCGCGAGGTGCTCGTTTAAAAGGTCTGTGTTTGCGAAGACGCCCTCATGACAAACGGGGCATGAGTGAGCCGAGGCGATGTGTTCCTGGAGGACTTCCTCCTCCGGACAAACGAATTCGCATATTCCACAGGTGAAAGAGTGTTTCGCGATCATGTGGTCATCCAGTGCTAATTGAAGCTTGAAGACTTTGTTGCACAAAGGACAGTGATAAGAAGCTGGTGGAGAAATAGGGCGGGGCGGCTCTGGGTGGGATGTTTGGCGATGCTGGAAATACAGATTTGAAGGTGAGAAACCACAACAAAGCGCAATCAAGAAAACATGCCGTTGCATATACTGCGTCGTTTTCGAACCCAAGATTACACTCGACACATTTTGGGTGGGAATATTCTGAAGACTGCAAATAATGGTTGTGTAGCCCCTCTTCGGAGCTAAACGCCGCATTGCATCCCCAGCAGCTGCAGAGCGCGCGCGTATGCACCGCGGCGACATGATCATCAAGAACCTGTTGAGACTGGCATTTGAGCCGACAAACGGCACAAACAGGCCCGGGAGGGTGAGCAGTATCATTGTGGGCAGTAAGCTTAGACTTCTTTGAGAACGTGCGTTGGCATGAAAGGCAAGGATACACTTTCTTGGC
This sequence comes from Suillus subalutaceus, assembly GCF_016647625.1. NCBI lineage: Eukaryota > Fungi > Basidiomycota > Agaricomycetes > Boletales > Suillaceae > Suillus > Suillus subalutaceus. The sequence goes on from NW_024540398.1 coordinate 71,380, forward strand.
CGATACTTCGAGAGGATGGGCAGCGCGAATATGACAAGACAGGTCGTCTGCGGAGGAGAACGTTTGTTTGCACATGGGACATCCCAAACAAACGCTGGCTTGTGCTTTGGGCACAGGATGGCTGATCGACCGGTGTTCGTCAAGAGCGCTAGATGAGGAGAAGCTCTGATAACAAGATGGACACGGATTTTTAAGCGCATGATCTACGCGCATGTGGTTCTGGAGCGCTTCGGAACTAACAAACTCCATGCCACAGGGGTTACAGGGGAACTTGCCTGGCCTGGGGATTGTCACGGTAGGTTCGACTTTACTGGCAGCTGCAGGAGGGTCTTTAGATCCTGCGTTGTGATCCGACTTGATGTGCGTGCTGAGCTCGGAGGTTGTCATAAATGTCAGAGAACATCCTGATTTGCACTTGTGGTGCCTCTTGGATGCAAGATGTTGTATCAGCGCAGCATTGTTCTTGAAGTCTTGTTGGCAGAGTTGACAACTTATTCCCGCTACCGTGTGCTTCGATTTAATGTGCTTAGTGCAAGACGATCAGTATAGCAATCGAACCATCTAGAGCGAATTACTGCTCACCGCTTCTAACCCAGTTAAGATTTCCTGGGTACCAGGCGGGCATAATGGACAGAATGGCATGATAGTGCTGCAATAAGGAGGGGAATGGAATTTGTGCGGAGTCTGCTAGTCCACCACGTCTTATACATGTACAACGTTTGCCTGCACACGACTTTGGCACATGTTAGCGGCGAAGACGGACCTTGTGAAAGCGTGGGTCAAACTGCGAAGCATGCTTGTTTGGCGTGATTTTGATCACAAGTTAGTAGTGGCCTTCTTCAACTTGACCAAGTTAATTTGACAACAGGCTTCAAGTTGCTCTAACACTTCAAGTTCAGCACGCATCATAGATACTGGAATGCCCAATTAGCAGGAATGGGCCCTCATCTACGAAAGTGAGATAGTTTCAGAATGATCGATGGAAATCACCTGAGGCTGCCATGCGGAAGCAACGTGCTACGTATTCTACGAAGTGGTCCAACCAGTTAACCGGGATTAAGTCAGATGACAAGTACTGTAGTCTGTCACTTGTGGAGCGATATTTGCCAAAACGAAGTCCATCTCCGCATCGAGTCGAGTCGAGACTTAATGTAACAACGATCGATGCAGTAGAAAACATCGCCTATCATAGACGTGCAGATCAATATTGGAGATCATCGACCATCGATCATCCGGCCAGGAATTTTGTCTGCGGAAGAGATGAGAAAACGTTCTTTGCAACCAGTTCGTGAACTTCAGTGTGGCATTAACACGGGATAGTATATAGATGCCCATGCCGCGTGCACCCCTGTTGACATGCCTGTTTGACTGCCTTCCGATGCACCCTCGACCGCAAGAGACAAGAACTAGTCCCATCAATAAGTTGTATATCTGCATTGGAAACGTGAAGCTTCTACCTATAGGTTAATCGATACCAGACTCTTTCGCATTTCCTTCACAACAGTCCACTGTTCACCCCACCGACATACCCGTATGAAGCGGTGCAGGCTGAGGTGCCAACGTTGTAAGGGTCATTCCCAGGTTCACATTTCGAGTTGACTCCCGCATACGGGAAACAGAATTCGCTGGAGCCCTCGTTGACTGGCCAATCCTGACATTTCCGAAAAATCGGTGAGTGTGCATGCACTGCTGGGAGAGACAGATACTTACGTTCGGTTCACTGTATGAGCAGTTGTTGAACGTTCCCGGATTTGCAACAGAAGGGTAAAAACATGTGATAGTATCGCCTTCGCATGTCCAGTAGTTAAGACATGCATCCCCTTGAGATATACTGATTGACTCATAATCGCAATTAGGACAGGCCTCGCAGGTTGCACTAACTCCTGTGCCGAGCGCAAGGAACAAAGAAACGGCAAGTAAAAAAGGAATCATGGTTGCACTGACGTGTTGGCTGTTAGATTTAGCAGTAAGGGGATCGCAACGAAAACGTACACGTTGTAGTTCTTTCAATTGCCTAGCAACTCTTTGGCTGGAGAGTCGCTCTTATATGCAAGTTGCTTCAGGCACGATTGGGAATGTGGTGAGATTCCATAAATCTCGCGTTCGCAGCCAGTGGTGTCATATGATGCGTGGTGTGGGTCTGTTCGAATGATATTAGTGAGATTACTTCCAAAGCGATACCCATACCCATACTAGTTGCTCACCCTGATGGCGCCCACGAAGTTTTATTACACCGTTTCACATGCATTTCCACAAGGTAAGTATGCAGCAACTACACAAACAACAAGACCAGCCCACCGGTGGCCGCCAACTTGAACATGGAACATAATTGAGAATACTCACAGGTACTAGTTTTTGCAAGTCAGAAGTCACCGGAACATATATTGTATGTCGTTTGCTCACAAGTATGATCAGAATGCGACCAACTCTTCTTCGCCAGGAAGGGGAAAGTAAGCGTCGTCCTGCTTGCTCTCGTCAAGCGAACGGTCCAGTCTGAGAGTTCAATGATCTCAGAAAGTGCGGGACTTGGCCGGTCTGCGTGAGGTCGATGCAGACTGGATGCAGACTTTCGCCCTGTCAGTGGGTTGCTTGAAAAGTGCCGGGAAGTCTGTCAAGGCCGCCGCATGATGTCACTATCATTCCACCCAACCTCCATCCCGCCCGCCTGCCATCAGAATCTCTACCTCCATCTCTGATCCCTGCGAGTCTCTCACGCTTGCCTGCCTACTTACTACTTCCTCCGTGTTTGCCTATTTCCTAGTACCTGCCTGCCAACACCATGTCGTTCCCAGTCTACGGCTACCATGTCCACCAGAACCGCGACGGCAAGGTGACAAAAATGACGGGACTGGCATGACAGTGGTTGATATAGATAGGGGGATGCATGACGGTGGCTGACTCAGGCGGCAGGGTGGTTGCAACGATGCAAGACAACAAACCAAACAGACAAACCTTTGACTGCCCACTTTCTGATCACAGCCATGTCCCAAAGATGTTTCCCATCCCCCAGACTTTGTATAAAGATTGATGGTCCAAAAGGTGATGTTTGCAGTCCGAGATTTGCGGCCCCGAGAGGTGGCGAATAAATATATCAAGCATCTATTACAAGAGGATGTGTCCATAGCAATCAGAATGAGCAGGAATCACTACCGGATGAGCGCGAGCACGTTGCAGAAGGTTGCAGAGCGGTTGCCGTGAAATTGTGGCTGCCGAAATTTGGACTGCAAAGCCGAGCGGAGCTGGGACCGCCAATTTCCAAGGCGCGGAGCTAGATGCACTCGCGGAGAACAGCACAAATCCCTTTGCAGTCCTTTCGAATCCCACTCGGCAACGGGTGGCGGAACATCGTCCGAAGCTCTCTGCGGTACTACTACGCTCGCAGCATTCAAAAAGCTTTGGCAGCTCAACAAAGCCATATCATTGACCGTTCTACCTACGCCGACCATCCCCAGAATTTTACATCCACATCCCGCCTCGCACTGGACTCTTCGACCACCCTCGCCAGACACGCCTCCGCTTTTGGAAATGCTGTCAATTTGCAGTTGATCAGTCATTCGGAGGTTCGGCTGAGGGAAGCGTCCTGGTCAAAGTGTTTACCACAACAGAATTGAAATCTGTTTCTCTTGGATTGCGCAGGTTCGAAACCTGCCTGTGGTCAGTTTTTCTCTCTATCGGAACACGTCTTGACGATTCACTTATGGATGGCTTCCTCCGCAATTCATCTCAACTTCGTCCTAGCCACAGTAGTTACCACAACAGAATCTAAATCTGTCTATTGGACTGTGCCACTCAGTGCAGGTTCGAAACCTGCCAACGACAATATTTTTTTCCCTATTGGAACACTGCTCGACATCACTCATGGATGGTTTCGTCGGATGTTGATCTTAACTGGTCTTAGCCAAGTGGTTACCGCAACAGAATCAAAATCTGTTCCTCCCAGACTCCGCAGGTTTGAAACCCACGGACCGACAGGTTTTTCTATCGGGACACACCTTGTCATGCGCTTATGGATGGTTTCCTCGGAGGTCCATCTAACTGTCCTTGGCCAAGTGGTTACAACAACAGAGTCAAAATCTGTTTCTCTTGGAGTTGGTTCGAAACCTGCTGTCAACATTTTTGCGGTGCACAGATCCTCGGAGGTCCATTTCAACTAGGCCCAGTCATTGCGCTGTGTCTCATTAAGCGTTAAAAAGAACAGAGTATTTTGTGATACTGGCAGACCGCACAAATTCGTCGCACAACAGCTGAGGCGGCCCACTGACGTGCAAGCTAAGAACAAAGAGAAGAGTCGCATGCTCAGTCACCGATAAGGAGAGGCTTAAGACCAGGGGTAGATGTAGGGGAAAAGGCAGGCAGACGGTTGCTCATTGCCCGCGGGCTTGGACTCTTACTTTGTCCCCTGCGGACGGGATTCAAACCTCTGTCAAAAGGAGCTCCGGCATGGTTGGGGGTACGTATGTGGCAATTTCAACCACTCAAATCTTTGGATAGTCAACCTGTTCGCTCGTAAATAACAAGTTGAGGCACAACTAGGTCTGTGATTCGATCCCATGGATGTCGCGTTGGAATTGTTCGGCATTAGTAAGTGCCAGCGTCGCATCCTGGACCCTGGTTACATGCATTGTGAGTATTTTTATTCAATGCGGATGCACTGGGTAGGAGTTTACTCGCACTTCTTTTAGCCCAGTGTCAAACATCTGAGCGCACGTTTGCACAGGAATGGTTGAGCAACTGAGAAAAAGTGAGTTTGTGAGCTGAGCGACCAACCCTTGACACCTGCCATTCTCATGCAACAATAGACTCCTTAATGGGAGTAGATCCGCGGAGGTCAAGCTTGTGAAATCAATAGGCCACACAGCTGCTTGTACTAGATAGGCTGCGAGTGAGATACTGTGGGTTTTCCTGAACGAGCCATTTTCGTTTTGTATTCTGAATCAGTAAGATATATCTACGAGGAGTCAGGACTGGGTGCGCATTTGTCAAGCATAGCTTCCTGTTTTCAACAAGCACTTGACGATGGCCGATATGATGTACCAGGCACAGTATTTCACAATAGCGATTGTTCTCGACACGAGCTATTTGTTCCATTGTCACTTCCATGCATGCAGACTAAGCTATGATCTTCAGTTAATGAATGCATTGTACAAGGCTCTCCACATCCTATTGCCGTCGGTCTCAATCACATCCTGCCAAACAACGGTCAATCGTCACACAAATTCTCATGGTAGTCACGGTTTTTCTCACCCCATGGCAAGGAATGATTCGATCGAAATCCCAATTGGCAACTGTCGTTGCGTCTCGGCGCATAGCTCTGCGTATGTGTTAGTGTCAAAACAGGAATGAGGAATAATATACAAACTCAGCGTTAGTCGTTGTGCTCTTGATAATGGCCCTGTGGAACCACGAGTCCGGCTTGATAGTACCATAGGCCGAAGAGGATGATCTTGAATACTAATTGAGATGTTAACACGATACGTGTGACCAGCAAGGAAGGTACTCGACTTGTTCATTAGCTGGTAGATTCAGAAGTAAATCTGCTTCAATAAGTGACTTTGATGGCGTATGCAGAAAAGCCACGTCTTCATTCCTAAAACCTGAAAAGTAGCTGCAAAGCATTAAGTTGGCAGTCCTAGTGAATAGACAAGCACGTACCAATGTTTGATCTATATACATACATACATATATCACCTTGTGCCAATGAACATAAATCTGCCTTACCTCGTCCTCAAAGCCATAGTTTGTGCCGGGAGGGTCACGGCCCCACACTGAAATCCAACTTCAGTGACTAAAGGAAAAATCAACTGTAATAACATACAACCGTCAAATTGGAGGCTCTTGTCGCTCATATTCCCTATGGCACCTTTAACGCCAATTAACTTCGCGTTGGGGTAAGCCCTTTTAAATTCTCCTGTCATAATTGGTCAGACATAACCTTGACGACACCAGCAATTCTGCGGAGAAAGAACGAACCAAGAAAGAGGTGGTGAACAGCGTCGGCACCTATGATATATCTTGGAGATTTGGATGTAAGGCCCACAGCACGAACAAGACTGAGTGATGCTCACTTGACTTCACCGAGTTCATCTATTTTATTGCGCGTATCTTGTGTCAGTGGAGTCGATGCAAGTACCCAAACGCCTCCCTGTTGCAATTTGATAGCAGTGGACCGCCCTCCCATCGGGAATATTCCGAGTCGTGCAAATGGCCTATTGAGTCAACATGAGATACTAGTGTCGGGAGTCAGAGGGAGTATATGAATTCGATCCCCTACCTGGAGAAGATCCAGACATCTTTTGCGACCTACAGAGCAACCCAATAGAATACGACTCGTTTGAGCATAGGTGGCATTTCGACAACTAACCTCTCGAATGACAATATCGCTCATGGTCGTGCAGGTTCAGAGTGACGTGAGTCGTGACGGACTCGGATTTCAAATTTCAGGAGCAGGCACGACTCAATGACATCAGCTACAAATAATTTATGTAATGTCTTGTCAATCACATGATGCTGCGAGGCGCAGAAGTCAAAGATCCCCATGAAATAAAATACTGTATATTCTCTAGTGAAGCGTCCAGCTACAACGCACATGTCAATTAAATAAACAGTCCATCCAGTGGCAAAGCTGAGCGCTGAATCACAGCCAAAGCCAAAAAAATTCTATCTATTTTAGTAGCATCGTCATAGCTGATCATCGTTCGACGCTTTTTTAAGAGTGTCTTGCCAGTCCAATGCCAACTTAGTAAGAGTCTTGCTCCGAGCTGTACAGAAGTTCAGTAATGTAAGAGATAGTCGAGACAGAACGACTGACCAAAGACCGATAATACTTCGCGCAAAAGATCGCGCTTGGCCATGCCTGCCACGACAGGGGTCCAAGAGTCGTCCCTTCCACCAGGTCGCCTAAATAAACAGTGAGTAATTCATGCCAAAACTTCCAGGATATGCAATATTAATATACCAAAATATGGGACCGAAAAGCTCCTTGATGAGCTCCTCTGCCTTCGCCCTGAAGCCCTCATCTGCTAGTTTCCTTGCATAAATCAGAAGTGCTTGCTTATATTCAAGAGCGCTATCGAGCGCTTTGGCAGCGTGCAACTTGCTCTCCAGATGACCGAGTGTGAGCGCCGTATTCCACCATGTGGGGCGCTCTTTGTGAGGCGCCGGAATACTCGTACTGCCGATTGCACCCTCGATGGAGGCTACAATGTCTTTGTCTTTGTTCGCTCGTTGACGACCTTGCCATACATCCGAGCCCTCTGCCCACCAGCGCTCACTTAGTTTTGTCCAGGAAAAAAGCTGAACATCGTAAGTATACGCGATACCGGAAGAGCAATGAATCATTGGTGCGCCATTATGTCGAACAGTGGCAGACAATATCGTGCAATTCGGCGAAGAGGAGAGGAGGGGTGCAACGGATGTAGGGGGAAAGAAGGATGCAACATTCTTCACATTTCTAAGAAGAGTAAGCTCTATGGAACAAAGGAAGTCGTGCAACTTACATCGAGCTTAGCTGACCAGAAGCTGTGAGTATCATTAATGCCAACTTGCAGCCGTGCATCATCACGCAAGGTGACCCAAAGCTTAGAGTTGCCATCAATCTGCCAAACATTATTAAGACAGCGATGAGACTTCCGTTTCACCACAAACCTTCGACCTGTGTGTGAATACACGTTGACAGAACCGTCTTGCGTAGCAGCCCCACAAAATGTTGTGGACGCGGTCAACGCGAGCACAGGAGATGGTAAATAATCCAGCCATAATGTTTGCTTTCCATCAGCAAACGTGACTTCCGTGGCCCCTGCAAGAAACATCAGCCAAATTAGAACGAGTCGAAGGTCTTACGAACCATCTCCTTCTGAATTTCGGGCCTCAAAGACAAAGTCACTTCCCTCCACATTGGCACTTAGGAATGTCAACAGTGGAGGGACAGGCAGCAGATTTGCACCTTCAATATAGCTGCGGGCGCGTCGAGACCAAACTCGTCGATGTGATTTCTCGCACTGCGACTGTTTCCCTCGGTCGATCGCCACCAAGGGTACGGGGCTTAGACGGCCGGTCCTCGGGCGTATCAAGGACCGACGCTTTCCGCTTGCCCTTGTTTGCACTTGACATACTTGTGTCGAGTGCATCGATGGGAACATCCATATCCATTGGTCCTCCCATCTCAATATCAGCGTCATAAGTTCGTGGGCTTGGCACTGGTGATGCAGAGTGTGATGCCTGGCGTGATCGAGGGATCTCTGGCACTTGGAATGCACGCGGTCCGAGGCCATTTGCTGAAGGCGGTAACGCGGAAGTTGATACTAGGGCTGAACGTGATGTTGATGCAGAAGGCACGGACGACATAAGCATGGGTTGCACTCTCTTCTTATTGCTCTTCTTTGCAACGAGTTTGTTGATGTGCTCGGCACCATTAACCCCATTCGATGCACCAAAACCGGATTGCGACTGCGACTGCGATTGCGATTGCGATTGCGATTGGGCGCGGTTTGGGGAGGGTGGCGGCGTGATCCTTGATGCTGAAGCAGCATCTGTACTGTGAGTGAAAGTGCCGTGCGAGAATCCTTCTGGAATTGGTGGCGGTACAAAGCCAAACTTGTGTAAATATTGCTCTTGAGCAGAATGTGGAGCAATGCCTTCCAATTCTTCAGGGTCAAAATGGAAAACGGCTATCGTTCCGTCCGAAGATGCGGCATACAGAGTCAGACCATCCCAGGACCTTCACAGAAGATTAGTCAGATCCTCAACGAAGGTCAAGAGAGGCTTACCAGCTGAGATCCATGATCTGTCGTTCAAAAACTTCACGTGCGACGATGAGAGGTCGTGCAGATTTTGTCTGCCAGATGGAAATAGATCTGTCATCCGCGCCAAGAGCAACTACAGAGCATATGTTGGATGTAGCAATAGGTGATGCGGGATTTCGCAGAAAAATATGCGGATTGTAGGCCTGTAACGTGCATAAGAATGAAAACACTCCATACACGGTCAGCACGTACCGCAACCTCAACTGTGTTCTCATGACCAACCAGACTGATCTCAGAAGTCCATGTACCACGAGTTATGACTGCTGCAATGAAAACGAAGCCTTTATTGTTCGTTGCATTCGAAGCAGTGATGTGAGCACCATCAGGCGACCAACTGCAAAACTCTGTAAGAAACCGATTTGAAGAATGTGACCAGTGGCACTCGCCTAAGACGGCGGAAAAAACGTGCTGCCAGGAGAGTCCTCGAAGGGTTTTCTGATTTCTGCCTCGAGTTGCCAATCGGTCGTTCTCCAAATTTTCACGGACTTGTCGTCGGACTGAGTGGCCATAAATTCGCCCACAGGATCCCAACAAACGCCTTTGACGAATCCTTGATGTTGATCCAGTTTTCTAAGACGTTCTGAAAGTAGTATGAGTAATGAACTTCTTGCGCTGAACTACTGAAGCTAGAAAAAATGCTCGAAGACGTTTGGAAGCACCAGTTACTGAAGTGTGTAATAAACTGACAGCTGCGAACGGTGCAAGCAAGAGTGCAAATCCAACTCACCCAGAGTATATCCACACCAGACTAAAACGACAGAATCAAGGCCAACTGAGGCGAGGGTAACGATCTTCTGGCGCCCACGCCAGGTCGGTAACGTCTGGAATTTGCTCAGTGCAAACAGAAACACAAGTAGACAAACCCAATTCACCGCTTTCGTGGCCTGGAAGTCGCTTCATTGGTTTCCATCCTTCTACATTGACTTCGTTGGAACCAAAGACCTTGCCCCTACCCGATCTGTATTTAAAGGAGAGAAACGCAAATAAATGTTTTAGAAGCACATCAAAGTTATATACCAAACTCACGGATCAAGATCCCATATCATCACAATCTCGTCGTCGCTCCCACTTGCAAGCCACCTCCCAGAATGTGCCCACCTAATCGTTAAGACGGGACCTGTATGCATACTCAGTGTGCACAAAGACTTTGGTGGTCGATTGCACATTTCGGATGCATGGTTAAGAATAGGTTTCGTGCTCCAAATACGAATTTTGGCGTCTAACCCTCCTGTCGCTATGCGCGAACCATCAGGATGAACATGAACGGAAAATATGGAGAGACGCTTCGTGTCGTGGTCGGTTTTGGAACTATCTGTGAGGCAGAAGATGGCTAAGAAGTAACTACTCCGTACGCTTCAATACTCACCTTTGTGCATAACCCAAGCGGGTTTCGTGAACTTCATTGCTGCGCAACTGGAGGCCGTGCTGGGCGGATAAGTACAACAGCCTTGAGCACCCAATGCTTGAGACCGAAATTGGTAAGCCACGTGGTTCCTCACCATGGGGCACTAGACTGCTGCGGGGTTTGCCGCGACATACCAAACTTTGACCTGTACGCTACTACTACTAGTACTACTAAGTAAACACGCAACTTGCTTGTTGCCGGCCACACGCTCAGGACTCTGCATCAGCCTGGTGCCTTGAAGGACTCTACACAATTAATACAAACTCACTCGGTTATTGTTGTCTTGAACTGCAGCACTGAAGACTAATTTCCAGTGTGTTCCGAACTTCCAACTCCTGAGACACCAGATTTCAGACTTCAGCTTTCCGGATTCTGAGATGATACGAAAGTCCACTATTAAAGCATATATTACAATGTGAGTCTGCAATATAACAACCTGAGTTTTGACATTATCAGATTCAGCAAGTTATGTTGCAGCACCTTTGTCGCGGTCGGCGCGGTCACAATGTCGCAGACTCGCAGCACACCCCAAATATGGAAAGAGGGTGCCCGCGACGACCGCGACAAGTCAGTGCATAATCATATGTCAGTCAAATGTCAGTAGCCAATATTCAATTCCAAATGAGGTCGATTTTCACCGTTATCGATGGCTTGAGCAATCTGTATCGTCTCGGCGTCACTCAGTGTTTCCCTCATCCTCAACTTGAAAGATTATGAACTAGTACTAACTATTGGTAGGAAACAATGGTTAATTTTGTCAGTCGACGCCTTCCAATACTCCGTGTGCGAAGCTGACAGGGACAACAGGGCTTAATCCGGCACATTTATAACTACTATTATCCTACTAATGTGGCGCCCTCTACATGTACCCACGCACGTAGATTCCCAACCATCAGCAGGCGCGCCTGTGTCTCCAAATGCACCTAGTGCATCACCCACCCCATCGCACCAACACTGTCCATTCAGAACTCTTTGGCCGCTGCAGGGACTATGCAAACATCTTATCCATTCGTCCCCATCCTCATACGTCGTCATCAATTTTAATATACCGTCAAGCCCACTACCTCCCTTCAGCTCGGCGATCTGCAAAGGCTCAGTGATGCACATGCCAATCGATTCGAGACTGTGCAGCTCAGTTCAAATGCCCGATCTAACACGCTTGCCTACCCACCCGTTCCCAGCAGCCCAGTCGGTCATTGGTACTAATGGGCGAGAAGTTCTGGCCACCGCCACCAAGCTTGATGCTCCTCAAAACACGAACATGGTCCCTCTCAGAGTAGCCACATCGGCTGCTGCTGTCCCGCAACCGCAAACGAAGCACCTCCAAGAGGACCGTCCACCACCAACGAAGGTACCTGCTACCCTGAAGGACCCACCGATGCAGAACAAGGCACCTATCACTGCCCGCGCCACGTCAGATATCAAAGAGGTGAAAGATACTCATGCTAATTTATCCGAGCTCTGGGATGGTTGGCCTGACGGAAGTAATGCTCACCTGTTTTCTTGGGAGGAAGCCTATCAGACAGATTTCTTGATGGAACACTGGGCCAACAGGAACCGAAGAGGCGATAAGGGACGAAGCGACGATGCTCAGAACTGGCAAGATGGTTTTCGGACATGGCGTGCATGTCTCGGAATCATTGTCTGTGACGAGCCCACTTGCCAAATAATCACACGTCCTGCCACACGCAAAACCACCCTCATTAGTCAACTCCATGCTTCCTGCGTCCTCATCGGCCTTCCTCGCCTCGAAGACATCCAGCATTTGCCTATCGGACGTTATCTACAGCAGCAGGGAAGTCAAGCGTCGTCAACAGGCGGCTATACTGTCAAGTATTGCGGTGATCTGACTGCAGTCCAGCAAGCACAGGTCGCCCATTGGATATTTGATAACATCGAAGAGGCGCAAGAGACTGTGGTGCAATGGTTAGGCTGCGCGGCATTTGCTCACGCACTCAGTGTTATGCTCGCATGCAACAAGCGCAGCATATTGGAGGCAGATCCCGACTACCCCAGAGATGGCACCACGGACTGCGCAGGAAGAATTCATTCTCGAAGCCGCATGATCAACCCTTTTAAACCGGACTGGCAAAAGCACAGGACGTGATCCACACGGATGTTGACCTGGAATGTCTGTCGGTCTTCGAACAGCGCCTGTTCGAGAAGTTCGGCTCAGCCAGGCTCTGCAGGAAACTATCAGTGGGGCCTGGATGCTGGGAACCATCAAGATGGTTGGGACCCATATGCTGGGCTCCCATCCCACTGGAACCACGAGGATCGTAATGAAGGAGATCCCTGGTTATGATGAAGACGAGCTCGAGGTACTATGCTTTCCGACTTTCGAAACGGTCCTAGTTAACGATCAACTTAGCACGGGCCAGGTTTCAGTGACAGCGACAATGTCGAGCAACGTACGTCACGACCTCGGAAGCGACAGGTAACAAAATCCCATGGAGGACCAAGAAAGCGAAGAAAGTTGGCACTGACCGCGTCTTGAGATGATGCCCGCGACTGCGCAGTCACTCACTTAGAAGAAAGAAAAATAGCATTGTATACGCAGGAATAAGACTACAATGCAATATGAAAGATTGTTTGGCGACAAGGAAGATAGTTGTTGAAACGATATATGGGAGAACTGACTTGCAGACCAGAAGTACTTGTGATGATACCGTCTGACCGTGACTTTGTGAGCATGATTATAATAATAAGGAGTGGGCGCATGCTCGACTTGGCCATGGTTCGTTTGGAGGACAAGGATTGGGAGGTTCCAGTGACTAGCAGTAAGTGTAATTGATGCGCACTCACTATTTGGGAGCAGCGCAGCAGTGGTCGCGGCAGTTGCCGCAGTAGTCGCAGCAGTACTTGGCGTAGCATTTTCACGATGCACCATGTAGAGGTTCAGGCTTATGTCATGAAATCATGTTGGGAGAACTTGTCTTCTTCCCATTCCGACTCGTCGTGCTTACTACGGGGGACTAGCTACTTCCTTATGATTCAAGCTACCAGTTCTGTAGCATTCTAATTCATCAACCAACAATACCCTTAGGCTACTATAGTCGCCGCTGGACACTAGACGGTCGCGCCAGATATCGCAATTCATACGTGATATCACCCAGCGCTAACTTCTGCCCCATGATGCATAATGTCTGGTTTGTACAAAGTTGGTTTTCCCCACCTCTGCCACTTCGTGAAGCACACCATATGCATGATAACATCTTTAGCCACATCCCTGTTGGTGTTCCCCTGGTTTTTGACAGCCACGTTGGGACATGGGGTGTATAATAGAACTCAAATCGCCGATCCATGAACATAGTCGACAGCTCATTGAGTCCAGTGGGATGATTCTGCGAAGTACTGACTTAGGCGAACCTCCAGGATTCAGTCGTCAAATTCACGCTGGATTTCTGTCCAACCGTCATGACATATAACAAAATTTACAGGTAAACAGATGTCCGTCAATCGCATAGTTCTGCCTATTGTTAGACCAGGATCTTACGCCATTGATGAGGAATGTGATATCACTCGCACAATTCCGTGTTACATGCGAGTGGAGATAGTTGTGGCTCAGCCGTGCCTGTTCTGAGTGCTTTTATACAGGGATTCTTCTTCCGTCACACTCGTTCCTTTCTCTTACCGAGATGACGACCTCTGTGAGTGCTACCCCGGAGGAGAAAACCCCGACAGCGGATGGCTTTAGTCGGCCCGTCTCTTTACTGTCTTCTATTGGTAAAAGAAGTTCTTCTTTGCCCACTGATGACCTGGTGGATGAGGCAGAGGAACAGTTCTCATGGACAACGGCCATCTTTCGTCGAGAGCAGACGGTCCCCCGTGACCCTGATGCAATTGTGACCAGACGCTCTGTTTTCGATGATCCTGACCTTGCACCACACTATTGGCCCAAGAAGGACTATGAGAATCTCCACAGATTTGATACAACCGCTCGTTGGACGTACAGGGAAGAACAGGTCAGTTTTTATACTTATCGTGATTTAAAGTGAGGTTGCTCATGCTAAATGGGAGGAAGGTCCTAGTCCGCAAGTTGGATTGGAAGATTATGGCTACGGCAGCTATAGGATTTTCCGCCTTGAACTTGGACAGGAGCAACATCAACCAGGCAAACTTGGACAATTTTCTGCAGGATCTTGGATTGACTACAGACGGCAAGCTTATTCAATAGCCATATGAATAATATCCTGACTTTTCGTCATTCAGACTTCAACCTCGGAAATACTGTGTTTAAGTTGGCATTCTTATGCGCAGAACTACCATCACAGCTTGTCTCAAAGCGAGTACGTGTATTTACTGTAGATTGTTTCGTGTGTCTTATGGTCGTATCAAAGATCGGCCCGGATCGCTGGATACCAACGCAAATTTGCCTCTGGAGTATGTAACAGAACGACTGTATCAAAACAGTTCTTATCGATAACTCACAGGTTTCGTGTCTCTGTCACAATTCTGGTTAACCGGTAGGACCTCGTTCCTGGTCAGCCGGGCGCTTCTTGAGTAATATCATGTAATTGCTGTCCCAAGGCTTCTTTGTACTGACTAGTGAATTCAGCGCCTTGCAAGGCGGGTAAGTAAAACTCCTGCGCGCGCTCGAGTACACCTTTTCACATTCCACAGCTTTATCCCCGACCTGATATTATATCTATCTTGTATGTCAGTTACCTTCCACCCCATCTCATATTGCTGACTTTTCGGACAGATTTTTACACGAAGACGGAGCTACCCATCCGCCTCGCCCTGTTCTGGATGTCTTTAAACCTATGCGGTATCGTTGCTAGTTTTCTAGCCTATGGGACGCTTCACATGGGTGGTGTGGCTGGCACTGCTGGATGGCGGTCAGTAGAAGTTTGTTGCTCATTCCGCAAAAACCTGACTTGATCGAAGGTGGCTGTTCATGATTGAGTACGTTCATTTCTTTCCAATGACACAAGCCGCGCGAACTCGACCCTCCAACAGGGGAATCCTCACTCTCCTTATAGGAGTTTTCTCTTTTTTCCGCATGCCTCCATCGCCAATGCAGACCAAAACATGGTTCCGGCCCAACGGTTGGTTCACAGAAAGAGAAGAAATCATTATCGTCAACCGAGTACTTCGGGATGATCCCACCAAGGTAAGTAATTGTGTCACAGCTGTAACGAGATTCTATAACTAACTAACTCACTCCCTCAGGGTGACATGCACAACCGTGAGGGCCTTACATTGCGTCATCTATGGACAGCGATGTGTGATTATGACCTTTGGCCAATTTACATCCTGTACGCCTTTCCCCTGATCTTTGTAAGAGTTGGGCACTCATGAAATGCAGTGGCCTCATGTTTGGCATCCTGAACACTCCCCCCTCGACATATCTCACTTTACTACTTACGGACATCGGGTGGGTATCATAAGTATCCCTTCGTTTGACACACTCAAGACCAAGAACACAGATTCGATACATTTGACACCAACCTCCTTACGATACCCTCTCAGGCTCTCGGAATTGTCACGATGTTTTTGATCGCACTTGTCTCAGAGTTCGTCAACGAATGTTCTATTGTGTCAATGATGGAGGACCTCTGGACGTTGCCTTTCCTCGTTGCACTCTATGCATTGCCTAGCAACCCTAACCCTTGGATATTTTTGTGAGTGACGCGTTTTACGCAGCGCATCATACGCGGTTTACTCAACCGTTCAGGCTGTGGTGACTGGTCTGTTGTCATATCCGTAAGTTCGAACTTGTTAGCATCCATATTCTTGAAGACCCTTCTTGACGTCCTCGTGTTACCAGATATACCCATCCAATCCAGGTACTGCTTAACACAATCCTCAAGCGAAATACTCATCTCTTGTTTCAGGTGGGGTGGTGCTCTCGTAACGCCGGGGCAGTGGCAAGTCGAACAGTTAATGTGTCGTTGTACAACATGTATGGAATTCTCCATTATTGAACTGGAGGCAAACTCACTTTCCGCTAGGTTCGTGCAGGCCAGCGGAATCATATCCGCACAGATCTATGTAACTAGCGATGCTCCCAGATGTATGTCACTGCTCTTTCCTTTCCCAGGCAACATAATCGTCATACTCATCCACGCGCACAGATCGGCACGGCAACAAGATCCTCATCATCATCTGCTGCGTCAACATCTGTATTCTGTACCCAGGTACGAAGGCATATTACATCTGGCGCAACCGACAACGAGCTAAGATTTGGGATGCGATGACGACAGAAATGAGTTCATCGTGGACTTTCTGGACCGCTAGGGCTCTGGCGCTAAAGACTTGTCCAATGATAGGAACGTGCACACTATCTGAGCACGACCAGGGATGTTGGGAACAGAAGACTTGATTTCCGTTTTGCACATTGATGATGTGTTTAATCATGCATATTTAATCAATTTCCAACTGCATTCGACTTGCGAGCCTTGAAGATAGGAGGAGCGCCATACCATCAGCACTTGAGCTCGAAAGTGTACGCCCAAACACAGATTAGTATTCGACAAGCCCAGTGTCCCCAGCTGACAAGCTCGGGCTCACCAGTCGTTGACAACAGAGACAAGCTTGATGAGTTAAGTAGTAGTGCCGTGTATGATTGGCTGCAGAATAAAAGAGTGAACTCGAATATATTTCTGAACGACATAAACTAGGAATAGAAATACATCGATCAGCAATGAACTTCGGGTACATGTGCTGCGATGAGAGTTGAGCAAAAATTGTATGCCCGCAGAAAAAAAGAGGGGCCTGGTGTCGGAATGCTGTACCATGCTAAGCGTACACTATAGTCCGACTCAATTCAGCTGAATGTATTCAATGGGTGTCACTGATCGGTCAACTTCAATTGAGATTGCGGCTCGGATCTGCAACATGGCCTTGCGCACAATGAGTCGGATGCCAACCAAAATGTTGCGCTGACATTTTTTGAATTGACATGCTGTGTGCATATAGGAGTATGCAGGCAGAGAGGGGTACGAGGCAGTCCTTATAGAATGTGATCGATCCGACTGCCTTAGGCGGGCCAGTAACCGCCCAGGGGATAGCCTAGTCCAGTGTCCTCCATGACCCACAGAGAGAGTTGGACTTATGCTCAAAGATACTCGTGTTGCTATTAGTATTGTGATTGGAATGAAGCCTCCAAGTTCATTGAGCCTTTCCGAGTCAAATCTGTGTCAACTCCAGTAAGTGAGTAACTAAAGGTAAACCAGGCCAAATATTATGTGCAAATAACACCTACTCAGTCGCGACATCGCGTAGTGCAGGACGCGTCTCGACTCTCAATCAAAAGACTCTAGAGAAAGCCAATAACTTAGCGTTTTCAGTATGAATCTTGAAGGACGGAAACGTTCATACGTACACCCGGCGCGCTCTTGGGTCAACATTATCTGCCCGCTGGTCGTACCCATGTCGTCGAAAAAGTTCAAGTTGAAGCTGTTACCTGCCCGCTACCATAGCGGCTGGCGGTTGATCATAACGTGCTACTGGTGGTTGCTTGCGACTCGTACGGGGCTTCAGCCTGAGCATCCCTCACATTAAAGTCCCCATTTAATTATTAGGCAAGCTCAAAGTAAGTTTTGAACTTGCAGCTGCAGTCGCTTTCCGTATCTCCACCGCTCCAGTTCCCGCCAAAGGCGACCCGGTGGCGATTCCAGATTCAGTTGAGATTATTCATGTCCTCATGACGTGGTCTCTAAAGGTGAGGCCCATGCCAACTACGGTTGGAGTAGTAGTGGGTCGCTTCTTCACTTTTCAGCTATCCATTCGAGTCTGAGGATGACGAGCCGACCCTACGTGGTGGTAAGGGACACTCGATCTTTTCAGTCGTAGTCCCCTCACCCAGTTCTTGAAATTTGTAGCATCCAATTCGCTGTTACACGTCAAATGACAATTCATTCTTGAAGAACCCTTGCTGATATTCAGCGGATTGAATTGACAAGCAGGGGTGCTTAATTGTCTTTGTGGACTGGTTGTCTACTCATCTTCGTTGTTTGACCACTCTCGTCGGATGGGGAGGAGCTAGAGTCCAAACTAGGCTCTAATTCTGGTGTTACTGCCCAACATTGCTCTAGACGTCCTTGAATATTGAGGATCCTCACCTCCCCCAGGTTCGTGCAAGCTCGGAATCATACTTGCACAGATCTAAGCGGCCAGCGATGCTCCACGGTATATGCTACTCAGCCAACCCCTTATCATCGTCAGCCTTTGTATCCGGACACGATTGTGTTCGACATCTGACACGCTCGACAGACAGCTAGGAGTTGGGACGCAATGACATCATAGGTGAACTCACAGCGGCTATGGCGCTGGCACTAGGGGACCTGCCACAACTTTCGTTGGGAAATTGTTCCGTAGGCAGAGAGTGCGAAAGTGGCTGGTCGAATGATAGTGAGCACGACCAAGGACATTGGGAACAAAAGAAGGATGTGATATATTTAGTATTCAAAGTTCAATGTGAATAGCCGTAAGAAATCACACGAGATAAAGGGGGGAATAGAAACAATTGATTGATAGAGAAATACAAGAAATCTAATTTTCACAAAGTCCATAGCAAGCCAGTAAAGTAAGGTCCATGATAAAGTCCTTCGAAACATCCCCTAAGTATCTAAGTCGAAACTATTATGTTAGTTGCAAGCACCCAAATCCTTCCAAGTTCCGGAAGTGTCACCAGGCTTGTTACTCGAGGTCCACTGCGTAGAGATCCAGAGATGGCCATTAAAGGTCACTTTGGAGCCCCCGGGATAAGCAGTAGGCTGGCTCCAAGCAGGGATTCCGGTACAATCAACCTTGTTGCTAATCGGTTGGTTGCAAACCCCAGTCAGAGTCCACGCGCCAGCAGCAGACTCAGGGTTGTTGTTATAACTCCACTGATTAGCGGTCCACAGTTGATTGTTGAAAATCACTTGAGCGCCTGCGCTGTACTGAGGCGGATGTCAGTGGAGGGAGAACTGAAATTAAGATACAACTTACTGCGAGATTAACCTGCCATGGCTGGATACCATTACACGACGCGGATGAAGTGGACGGCTGGCTTGGCTGAGGTTTGCCGGTGGGCGTCAGAGTCGTCGTGGGCGTCAAAGTCGTCGTGGGCGTTGGCGTGGTGATAGGAGGCTTAGGCGTCAGCGTCGTTGTGGGCGTTAGCGTAGTAGTAGGAGGAGTAGTAGTAGGCGTAAGCGTGGACAGCGTAGTAGTAGGCGTAATCGTGGTAGTGGGAGAAGGTGTGGTAGAGGTCGTAACAGAGGTAGAAGACGACGACGTGGTGGTGGTGGGTGTAAGCGTAGTAGTAGGGACGACAGTGGGCGTGATTGTGGGAGTTGGAGCAGGCTGAAAGGTGCCCGAAAAAAAATCAGATTTGATGCAAGTGAATGACAACAGTGGCATACCTGATTGTCGCTCCTTGGGAAGACCGCTGCGCTGGTAGGTGCCAAAGTGGCAGCGAGGACGAATGCGACACTAATGATTTTGGAGTACATGATGATTTGATAGATTGATGTGAGAATTGACAGTTGAGTTGATTGTGAGTTGGATGAGTTGAGTTGGAAATTATCTGTGGTCCTTTTATACGCCGTGAGGAGGACCTCATCGTAGAGCCGGGATGCTTGGCGGATGATAATGATGTCACCTCGGATATTATCAATAATGTATTGAATTGCAATTTCAAACTGAGCGGATATCCTTTGCTTCCCGATCCCCAGATCTGAGACATCCGATGAGTCATCCTTAGGGGTACATTCAAGTCAGCGTCCCGCCAAGCATATCCGAAAACTATTGCGCTCAGCTGAGTATGCACTGCGAGCCAGATCCGCCGGGGGGAGGCAATTGAAGTGATTGGGTTGGCTATGGGACCGCTGGCGGCATTCCGTTCGGGGAATGACAGTCTGTGTCCTCCGAATCGTGGTTCATAGCCAGAGAAAGCGGGCGAATCATACTGGATCGTCCTCTTTTCATCATAAGATTCGATGTGTTGTCAGTATTTACTATTACAGCTGTTTGCATAAATGATGACAGTACACGACTTTTTGGGAAAGAAGAAAAATTAAATATTCTAGTGTGGCACTTCGTCTTGCGCCGCAACAATCAACCGCAATCAACATCGATGTATCAAAAAATCAGTCGCGACGTCAAACTCGCTGCCGTCAATCTCTACGAGCGTCAACACCTTTCTCTTCAGGACATTCTCGCTTGTGTTGGACAACTTGGATTCTCGGAAAGTACTTTCTGGCGTGTCCTTAAACTTTGGCGCAAGACAGGCAACGTTGTTAGCCCCACCTGTAGCCTTCTTGGTTTCTTCATTTCTGAGTATGAATACACTATGAGAGTGTACGAGATCGAGACATTGTGTGGTGGTGTATGAGGGACCCCTTTGGACAAAAATAAAAACTGTACTTTGCGCTGGAAAAACTGAGAAATGAGAGAAAAAACCTTGCACTATCTGAAAAAAGTCACACTTAAAAAAAAAAGTAACGCTTCAAAAAAAGTCACGCTACTTAAAAAAATGTCACACTGAGAAAAGATCACACTCAAGAAAAAGCAACAATGCCCGCTGCCTCTTGAGATCTCGAGACCTAAGGCCTAGGTCTTCGAAGTTCTAGTAGTAGCTGCTGATAATGATCTACCATGATGACTATCGTAGCGGTGACAAGCCGGCAGTCCCCGACTCTGCCTGCCTTTTTCTCTTCTCTTTCTCACGCCAAGTTGTCATTCAACATGTTCTTCTTGTCCGAGTCCATGATCCTCCAGCACTCTGATGGCTCTAATATTTGCTCTGTATGTGTTCATTCTTTCGCCTATGTGTCACTCAAGGTGACGTACAGCTGTCCCAGCACTGACAACCATGTTCTGCTGGCACAAATCAAAATGTGGCCACAATGTCACTCTGCGCCTTCCCAAACTCATTATTAAACCCCATTATGTACGTACGCCCCCGTCTACCAATCCAATTCACAAACCTGCACGCACCTCCATCTATCTGCTTCTGCATTCACTGTGTGTCCCGTCCATTTCGCGATAACTTTGCCTGTGTCCATGTCCCACAGCCTCACTCCGCCATCCGAACTTCCGCTAACCGCTTTCTTCCCGTCCGGAGACAACGCTATCGTCCACACTCCGCTACCCCCGTCCGCCAGTCCTTTCCTATCTGTTTCCCACTCTTCAAGTTCCACATCGGCAGCGAGCCGTCGGATGAACAAGTCATCATTCGTTGTCCGTCCAGTGTATGTATGGCGCCCTCGAGAAAATCGGCGTGTCCTTCAAATTTCTGGCAGGGTGTTATCGCGGAACCCTCCTGCGTCTTAACGATGGGTGGAGACAACGATGGGTGGAGACATGATTCTCAGTTTCAACTACCGAGTGCGTCGCTACCTCAGCCTCATTCAACAAAGTCTAAATTCATCACTAACTACAATATGTTTTGACACAGACACGCTGAGCGTTTAGGTCAAGTCGGAGTCGAGTACACTGGAAGTTCGAGATGGTACGTTTTATATGCGAAATCCTTGTGATATCTAATACTATCAGCCGTGTGGGACACCGGACTCGTCGAAACCTACTCTTCAAGCTTGGGAGCGCTAGCAGTTGAACACTAAGCCCTATTTGTGATTTTCACGCGGTTTCTCAAGTTTCTCAAGTTACCCAACTGATAACTGCTACGCATTGTACGGCATCGGTTCTCCTGTCTTCCCACAAGACGTGTTTCAGAATTTCCTCAACCGCACCTCTAGCATCAATATCATCGCTCCCTATCTCAACCCCACCAGCTATGCGCAAGCCAGTGGGCTGCCCATGATTATGATGGAGACAAACTCAGCATCCTGTGGTGGCTTACCTGGGATTAGTGATACCTTTGGCGCGACTCTATGGGCACTCGATTATGGCCTTCAGATGGCTTATAGCAACTTCTCAGGTGCAATGATGCACGTTGGTGGACAAGATGTGTACTACAATGTGAGTTGCGTGTTCTGAACCCTTTGAGGTGTCACTGAGTCACGCACCCTGTCCAGCCTTTCAACTCGTGAGCCCTCCGCAGTTGAAAGCAGCTGAGAGAAGGCCATACTTACATTTCTTTGTAGCACCTCCTCTGCAAGCCAACACCGATAACATGTTTACTCCTGCCTACGCAATCTACGAAAATGGTGCCCCCGTGCGGGAAGTACAACATTATGTGGGCAGGCCAGGTGAGTCCGGTTACCTTTTTTTTTTGGTTTACTCATGTCCATTTCAGACCTTTGGCGGAACCTTCCAGTCTGATGGCCGCCTAACGGGCTCAGAAAGCGTGCAGACAATTAACTGCGACCAGTCATCCAATACATGTCAAGTGACTGTCCCTGCCCCTGGCGCCGCACTTGTCTTCCTCTCCTCCAACGCATATGCAGAGTCAGGGAACCCCTCGACCCAGACATTCTCTACCACGGCGGTCACGAAGACAGTGAACACAGCGAGGATTGACCCGAGTGTGCTGGCAACCTCGAATGGGATGTCAGGAGCCACATGGGAGCTTGGGAGTACGAGCAAGGGGAACACTGGTGCCAGCCTGAGGAATTCACTTTCAGTTGTTTCTATTGTCGGTGCAGCTGTGCTGAGCACCGGCATGTTATGCACATGGCTCTGGTCATGATTAGGACAGCCACTCAAACACACCGTACGTGTTTGCTGCATCACCATTTCTCCCAACGGAGAACAGCTCACCAAGAACACACTTTCTGCAGCATTCGGGATGGATTACTTATACTTTGCGCGTCACAGTAAGGTGAAGTTGGGCCTAAAGCTCTATGCGGAGGCCCTTTCGGACGCGGAAAAGGTGTGGACGATATCCGTTATCGATTTGACAAATCTGATGATATTCGCAGGTCATTGAGCTCAACCCTTCGTCTTATCTCGGGTACGAACTAAAGCACGCAGCGCTTCATGGAGCACATCGCCATTATGATGCATTCGAAGCCTTAACAATCATGCTCTCCAAGTTGAATGATACACTCGACTAACGGATACGACGTAAGCCCCAAATAACATAAGCGCCGACTTGAAGGTGATTTACAATTTTTGCAGAGAAGTTCTGTCAAGTCGCTCGTGACGCGGGGCATCGCTGGGCGTGGGTCGATACGTGCTGCATCGATCAGAACAACAATGTCGAGCCCGGAGAATCAGTCAATTCCATGTTCATCTGGTATCACTACTCAGCCATCACCATCGTCTACCTATCAGATGTTCTTCCTTGATCAGAGTCTGGTGCGCTCGCAAACAGCATTTGGAACATGCGAGGATGGACCGTCCAGGAGTTCCTCGCTCCTAGAATTGTTCTCTTCTACTGAGTAGATTGGACCCTATATCTCGATGACCGCTCGCACAACCACAAGCAGTCTGTCAGTATCATGAGGGAGATGGAGCATTCAACTGGCATAAATGCATGGGTGCTCAGAGTAGAGGAGTATGTCTATGTAGCAGTATTAATGTTGTAGGTACTCGTCAATAATATTATACTTGTTCCATATGAGTACTCGTCCGAAGTAGTAACAACACAGCCACAGTCAATTTGTCTGCTACCCTCACACTCGAAACTATACACAACATTTACACAATGTTACCTGCTAAATACCAGCCTGTTTTGCATGATGATGACTGCAACTTATGGCAGAAGGAGCCAATCAGACAGAATTTCAAGAGCCTTGAAGAAATACGCCTTTCAAGGAAGCAAGTTGAATCTATGCTTCAAGACACCATCAGTGTGATCAAGGAAGATCCATCTTGGGTAAGCACAAATCTTATCATATATATACACATATTGATCACCTGTTGCTGTTAGTGTGTCCTGATCAGTTCTTGGTGCCTTGTCACCATTGGTACCATCCCATCTTTGGATGATACCCCTTCGCTATTTGTTCGGGTCTTATATGAACGTTATTGAGATAAGGAAAGGGGGGATCTGGCTGCAAGAAAGATGTTACGAGAGGGCCTAGATAGGATCCTCCAAAAAGAGGTGAGTAGCTCAATCAATAATTAAATACATATTTTCACAATAATTAAATTATTTAGCTTCATCCTCAACCCAAGGCATCCCAGGTTTTGATGGATATGGATTCTGATAGCGAGGATAATTCTTCTGAGTGGGAAGATTCACCATCTGTTGTTGTGAAGCAGGCTGAGTCCCATGATGTTTCCAAGCCTCACAAATCAAAGCTTCATAAGTTTTGGCTGTTTCTGATATTTAAATTAATGTTGATTGATTTAGAATTCACTGCCAATGATGCACCCATCAAGTGCAGAGAGTGGGCAGAGGCTATTCAGTTGTATTTTTTCAAATACCAGGACTTAACTGTAAAGTCTTTAATTCAATTTTAATCAAGTGATTAACATATGCCAACAGCCAACTCAGCTTCAGCTTGCAGAAGCAAAGGCAGTTGACACTCTCGTTACGATCCGCCTGATAGGGGCTTCTACATATCAATCTAAATTTTGGCCAATTGAGGTCAAGGTATGTGATTTACTGATTTGATATCATCCATCTAATTTATTACCAATAGAAATCTTCCCTCTACCAGCTACTCTGCACAATCTGTGCACCAGATACTGTGCTTGAGCTATCTGCTGATCATCTTGCAGCAAGTTCATGTAAATATCAATGGGCAGCAAGTTTTGGTCTAATTTTGCATCAATGGACCAATTCAAGTGCTTTCAGAGACCCTCCACCAGAGGTACATATGTTTTTGTTAATTAGATTCATCTCACTAACTGGCACCAGCCCAAGTCCCTGAAAAATACTGGTGGGCGGTTTCTTGGTAAGCTGGTTATGGAATGGCTCGATAATATTGATCAGCAAGGTAGAGCCATTCCTGCTGCCAGTCAACCTTCATGTGTTGGTTTTCTTCTGGATGAGGCAGCATTTATTGCTGCATGTAACACCTGGCTTTACACTACTCTTGAGAAGCATGGGCATAAGGAAAGTTTATTATTTTATCATTAATGATTTTTATCTAATCATGTGTCACTAGATTGATTTTGACCCTGCCAAGCTTTATCACAAGATCTTATCTGAGGTGGTCTCTGAGACAAAATTTGACCCTACTAAATTCCAATCTACTCAGTTGCGCTGCATCATTGAAGAGACCATTGCATCCAGGGCATTTTTTGAAATGTATACAGCGTGAGGCATTTGGGAGGGATACTAAAGTTCCAGAGCAGCTTCAGAAGAATATTTCTTCTGAACATCAGAGACGTAACCCATCCCGCTCTGTTCGAGACTCTGCTCCTCCACAGTCTGAATCTCCACCACCTCCTCCTTCCATTCCAGATTCTTCTCACTCCACTTCCTACACTCGCTCATCTTGTGATCAATGCTCAGCTCTACCTTCTTCTGAACACTGTGTCTTGCTTCTTAATGTTAAAAGACGGACTGATGTCCAAGACCTGTTTGGATCCTTGGTCACCTGTGCCCCTTCTGATGACTGTCTTCCCCTTAATGTGAGTAAACATTCTCATATTAATTTTGTATTAATTTTTTTATTCAAAGCTCAAGGAGGGTCAAGCAGATGACCCTCACTATGTGCACCCTCACAATGATTTGCATCTGCAATGTATGGCATTCCATCCTGAAGTATATGCTTGCTGCAAGCGCGACATTGTACAAATGATTGATGTTGAAACTGGTAAATGTGTAAGTGATTTATTATGATTATTTGGATAACTCTCAGTTGTTTGTAGGTTGGAGGTGTTATCTTTAATGCCTTCAATGATGCCAGCCTTCAAGAGATGTGTGAAAATCACAAAGCTATTGTACACAATCCTAGTGTACAACAAGGTGAGGTTTTTCAGAAATGGGCTTACACAGGTAAAATGGTGCCTGTTGGATCACGGCTAGCCAAGGGTGGCCGTCGTGGTGATGGGTATAGCACATACCCCCTTTTATGTGGTGACTCTGAAGAGCATATTCATGCTATATTTCGTCATGCACGTGTATGTAATTTTTAATTGTTGTTGAATATACACTGACTGCTATTTAGGATGCTGGTGCACTTCTTCAAAGTGTGAAGTATGCTGCTCCTCATGTAGCCAAGGATATCAAGGAGAAGAGTGGCAGCTGCTGAAATGAATCGTCTTGGTACCAGTGGTGCCAATATTTTCTACTGCTCCAATTATCTTAGCCCTCAGCACTTTGACCATGATGCCTCCTGGTCCATTTGTTCTCAATTGGACAAGGCAGGAACTGCTGATGAGTGGAACTTTTGTTACACTGAATGGGGTGCATACATTCAAACTCGAGCAAATACAGTTTGGTGAGCATTGTATTTTATCCATTTTGATCTATACTGAATTACAATAGGTGGTTTGATTCCAGCCACCTTCATGGCACCATGGCACCAGCTGCCTCTGTTATTCAGCAAGCAAAGCACCTTCGTGGAGGTGCCTTGTCTACAGGAAACCATCTTACTGCAAGGAAAAGGGATATGCTAAGGGCTCGTGCAATTGCAGACATGCGTAGGCGAGTTGCACAAAGGGAGCAGTGGTGGGAAGATGTTGTTATATGATTTGGTGTAGGATACATGTACAATTACAAGCCTGGGATGGCCTATCAAGAATCCAAATGTGCTCAGATAGTATCATTGCACGCCCCCAACGCGCGCCCAGAACATGTCTTCTTTCAGACGTACGATTTCTTTCCACATACGATCCTCCCATGTCGCGTCACCGGCGTAACCTTCCTCGTCGGTAGTAGAAGAGCGTTTTGTACTACTTGTGTCGATAGATTTCCCGTGTGTGCTGGAATCCTCAGATGCACGCCTGGTTTGGCTAGCTTCGGAGGATGGGTTGACAACAACGGCTTGCGTGGTGGGGGGAGAAACATCCACGGACGCTCGCTTTTCGGGATACGGATGTCCGTTCATATTCGCATCAGGTAAGGGGTTGGAGGTTTCGGTGATGTCATGCTTGGTTGTGGAGGGCTCTACAGCGTCCTCGCCCGCCACAGCTTTCTGTTCATGGGGAGAAGATGCTTTGTGTTTGAATCTGCAACCTGGCGAATACGTGATTGAGATTTTGACGCAGCTCCAGCGAGGGAATACATGTAGGGAATATGATGGGATGGCTGCAAGAATGTGTTAGCAGTTTCGACACCATATTCCAGGAACGGACCTCATTGGTATGATCATTGTGACCTGAAGCAGACGGAAGAAATCAGTAAGAAATACCAGTTCGGGTCAAGGCATTGAAGGTCGAGCTCAAGGAGTATCGCAAAGGAGCGGATCCTTTCAACCGCAAGATTCGCAAGCATGAGAACGTTTGAGATTGGTGGTTAGCTGTTCAAAAGGACGAAAACGCACGAGTTCTTGGGGTGACAATGATATTTGCTCGATACATTTTTATTTGACTCACTCTTATATCCAGGCCCTTGCAATCAAGTTATACTCCGTCGTCCCAGTGTCGATGGCCGACGAGAGGACAGTCTCAACAATTACGTGGCTTAACAGTCCCACTCGGAGCAGACAAGACATCTCAACATTAAAAGAACATATACAGATTCGTCAGTGGCACCGCTGGAAAGCTGATGTGAGTGAAGTTCAGTTGGCTGGACTCCCAACATACTCATACTGTTAATCAGCCAGTAGCACCGACGGTCGCTCCTTCTGTCAAATGGCGAGATATGTATGCAACCATCCATGGTAAACCTGAGACACCGCCTGTCGTCCCGCCGCCTGCTCGACCACCTACCATGACCACGGACATCATTTCGAGCTTGACCGACGAACATCAAGGCAGATGTTCAGACTCGGATGATGAAGATGGGGATTGGCTTGATAATGGTGATATTGCGGACCATGTGGGTTTAGCTGGCGTGAAAAGCACTGAGTTCGACGTGGGTAAAGATATTAACATATCATCCACGTACCTCCTCGATATTTTGTCGGACCACGCTCTACAGCCCACGGCTGCTTGCGAAGGTCTGTCGACACCAAAGGTGATGGCTGCCACAACTTCATCCTCGACACCGATGGATGACGACGAGTGGGAGGAATGGTGATTGGCGGCTTTGTTGTAGATTACGGTCAATTAGACCAAATTCACCTGCAAATTAGCGCAAATCAGCGTCAAAGAGCTATGGGTCAATTTGAGTGAATTTGCTGTCATTTACACCGGTCAATTAGGTCTTCGCAGAGGGTCGTGCTAATTAGCCGGTCAACCAGAGCGGGATCCCTAATTCCCCGAGCCCTACACAGAACCCTCTTCCACTAAAGTGGAGTCGGGGAACAAGATCCGTGACGTACATGTGACAGACTGACAGCACTGACAGGACACAGAGGTGGATTTTCTTCAAGTGTTTTATTTCAATCGCAACTGATTTTCTGGAAGCGTGATTTTTTTTGGAAGCGTGACTTTTTTTGAAGCGTGACTTTTTGAAGCGTGACTTTTTTTTGGAGCGTGATTTTTTTCAGAAGCGTGACTTTTCTCTTGCAAACCACGGCTACTTTCCATGCAAAACATTGATTCGTTATTGTCCAGTGCGGTCACTCATAGTGGTGGAGGTACTGAGTAAAATCTCACATTCAGGTATTCAAGAATCAATGGTCAATGAACTTCGAACAATTGTACCTTCCTTGGGCTTGGGAGGGCGACCGGGCCGCGTTTTTCGTTTTCTGGTGATTCTAGTTAGGAAGTGGGTTCCACGACAATTGTTTCATCCCCTGGAGAGATGTCATACTGGTCCCTGACAGCCGCCGTTATCGAATCGTCGTCAGAGTCCATAGAATCAGAGGATATCGAGTTTGTCATTTTCGACTCAATCGTAAGTCACATACATGCGGGATGCGTTATTTACTGCTGTGTAAGATTTATTTATTTATTCTTCTTTCTCAAAAAGTCGCGTACTGTCATCATTTATGCAAACAGCTGTAAGTAAGTATCGTCGTTCTTGGAACCAAACCTCCAAATTCATTGAACTGGTATCGTAAACCAAATATTTCATAAAGACTCTTCATTTAGCTCAACATCCAGCAAAACACAATGTTGGATCCTCAGCGCTCCGGGCCTAACTCCGAGTCGGAGCGTGGGGGGTAACAGTTAGGCGCAGCTGTTTCAAAGTTGAGACCGTCTGGGACGCATTGAGGTGGATCGGTCATGACATTAGCGTCTACCATACGACGGGGTGGTACGCGGCTCCTGAGTACAGGGTCTATGAGGTTGTTGTTGATGAATGTGGATCGGGGAACTGTGGGGGTGGATGGCTGAACAGAGGGAACTTCTGGAGACGGAGTTGACGGCCTTTTTCTGCGAAATCGAGGAGGTTGTGCACTTTGGGCAGGAGATTCCGAGTCGTTGAACTTTTTCTTTTTCTCGCGATGTCGCTGAGCTCGTTTGCTCGCGCGATTCTGTGCCCTGATCCTTTCTGCACTCTCAGGATCCTCCATCTGTCTGGCGAGCCATCTTCTTTTCTGTTCTGCTTGTTTCTCTTTGGGGTCGAGGCCTTCCAGGTTGTATTTGAAGCGCGGAGGCATGATTAAACTATAAGTTGATACTACTTGGTAATCAAGACATTAAGCCAGGCGAAAACCAAGAGGCCTCACTTACTCTAGTAGTAGTTGCTACGCCGCCATCATAAACCGTGACTACGTGGCGGGAACACACGAATTGTCACACCCACGTGCTATCGAAGCCACTCGTCGCTGTCACACAATGATAAGTACAGCGACAACGACGATATGATACTGATAAGTATACCATTGGCTTGATCGATACCCATCTTCATGGTACTGGTATGTCAGATCCACGGGATCGAGTACCTCCTCCCCCTCGCATCGTCAAGAGCGCTCGGAAACTCGCTGATGCAAGGCTTGATAATCCTACAAGACCAAGCACTACTGTTGCTACAAAGACTGTCACCGATAGCTCAAGGCCAGACAGTCGCATCGCACCACGGGCCCCCATCCCCAGACCCGCAACTGATCCAAGACTCGATGATCCTACAAGGCTTGTTGCTGCAAAAACTGCCACCAGAGTCAACGACGCTAGGCCAGACAATCGTCTCGGAGCAAAAGTTCCCACTTTAAAATCTGCAATCGCTGACGCAAGGGGAGCCGATGCTCGTCCTAGAGACCAAGATTCGAACGCGAGACCAGTCAGTAGAAATCCATCACGACCTGGTAAGTAACTCAAACTAGCCGATGGTGAATGAAAGAATGTCATTATCACTTTCATCAGATGCTGCTCGAAATGTAGCTATCCATGAACCCCTGCGGCAAACTGATGTTGCTGCCAGGGGTCCAAAGAAAGTTACTTTCAATATCGGAGACTTTCCACTGCCCGTGGAACGGCGTCTTGTCGCCCGTAATAGGGTCGGACAGAACTCTGGACGAGGCCTTGGTTCATCTGGTGCCCAAGAGAGAAGAGAAGAGCTTCCCTCTCAATCAGCTTCGTTCTTTCCCGAGAGATCTTCCCAACCTGGTGCTACAAGGAAGTCGTCGGCAAATGGTACGTACGATAAGCACATGAACAACAACCTTGCGTCTCACGCCGACTAGTCCCACGCAGGGGTCTTGGTAGACAGTCAACCAACAATGCATGTAAGCGTATAAAAACCATATCATCCGTACTCTGCTCAATATTCCTTAGTTAACCAGAACCATGCCACTAAATCGCAACCAATGAGCCTCCACATACATACGGAGTCAGTTTCTGGAAAATTCGCGCGAAAGTTTGAAGGTGTAGGCGGCAGGACTCCCTCACGCGTGCCTCGTATGTCCAGCGCAAACAAGGGTATCAGCCAGGACCATCTTGTTGACAGCTCAAGTGAACATAGCAGCGGGAGTGCAAACTATGTCGATGTCGGTTTGAAGTTGTCCAAATTGAGCAGGGGTGAATCCTCAGGCAACTCTGTCGAGATTGTCAAGTGAGTCTTGACTGATGGCAACCGCCGAGTGCTGTCTAACAGTGGTTACGTAGAGAGACCGGTGTCCAGGTGAAAGCAGCTAGAAAATTACAAATTGGACGCAAATCGACGCAAGCCCCACCCGAGATACGACGTTCCGTCACTCCCATAGATTCCCAGAGCAGCGAGTCATCTGACAATGACGAATCTGCGATACCCGCCCCTGCGCGAGAAGATAGCGAGGAACTCGAATATGTGCACATTGTTATCGACTCTCCCAACATCACTCGCGAGCAAACAGAACCATCCTCAGAATCGGACGTTGCAGAAAGGGATGAAGCACCCGCGGAAATACCCTCAGATACTCTCATAGAGGCTTTGGAAAACATTTCACTCACGACCATCCGGCTCGCAAAATTACACCGCCTTCCTTTCAAGCTACGAAACCTCCGCAAAGGATTTCTCATCCGATGCAAGTCCCTTGGAATTGATCCATCTCGTAGTATTCCACCTTCTAAACCCGTTACGGTCATATACAACTGCGTAGCGCAAATCGCCGAGGATAGATATCCAGAGCGACAGGTGACTCGGACGACAATGACACATTGGAAATGTCCACTTTGCGAACTTCACGGGGTATTTCCTACGCAGCAAATTCTCTCCGCTCATCTCCGGTGGGACCATGTAGGAGTACGTTTCTGGTGGGATATGGTATGTTATATGCAGCAACAGAAGATCCAAAATTGAGCAAACTCATGCAGGATGACTATACTCTGTGGGTACAACTTCCACTGACAAGACACGTTGCATTACCAGTTGCATTGCCTGCCAGTAGGCATGTTCCACTGTAAGGTTCTGCTCCAATGATTTCATGTCCACTGCCTGAACATCAGCGACGATGGCTGCTTCACAGAATACCCTATCCACGTGCGATGACTACCTCTTCGACAAGGACTGCTTCGACAGAAATCACCGACTTCTCATCCAATTTTCACAATGACGAATACACTCCAGAAACCACACAGCCTCCATCACGAAATACCTCTGTGGCATCTCAACCTTTTCCTGACGCAAATAAACTTGACATCAAACCAACCCCGATATTTCGTACGGGTTCATTGGCATTGTCGACTACGCGCAGTAGTTCTGTGACGTCTCGCACGCTGTCTCGCGCATCTTCCACTCATGCCTCTGGAAGGCCAACACCTCCTCCCCGATCTGATCCCCTAGGGCCTGCAGCGCAGTATCCTTACCTACTGGAGTCTGATGGCGTCTATTCATGCCGCGTGGGTGGTCCCCGGCTATACGATCTTCTAAACACACTGCCACTAGATAAGTTCGGTGTCCTCGCATGGGTCATCCTTGAAAGAGAAGAAGAAATCTTCGAGCCAGACAACGTGAGAGATGAAGACAAAGTCATGCAGGCGCTTTGGTTCCGCTGGATATTTCTCAATCGGTACGTTCAACTCAACGTGAAGATCTGACATATGCCAACGGGGCGGCAGGAACAAATTCGTCGCGAATTTTTTCGAAGGAACGAAGACATTCATCGACGATAATTGGCAGATGATAGCTCGAGCTGCTGGAGCTGCTGCTTTAAGGACATGGCTTCTCGTACGTGCGGATAGATGTGAAAATGTTGCATGTCTGACGGTGGTTGATAGGTTCTCAGCATTAATAATTTTTTGATGACTTCGGGTGCCGTGGAACTCTTGCGTCACTATCGAAAGTTGACAGGTAAGAAACATTGGTATGATGATACCAACGCAACCCAGAATGAGGTTGCACCTGTATAATATCTGGATACATGGTATATACCTTGGATCTGATCAGACTCCTTCAAGTCAATCGATTAATGCTGATGCGGTGGTCTCAAAGAAGCTTCGGGAACAATAACGGTCGCTCAGAACCTTTCAGAACCCAGATAACTTGGCAGAGGGTTCACGATGAATGATGAACGATGCCAATTGGTTGCTACATATGTAACTCGGGTACTACATATATGTAGTAATAACCTCATCAACTCATTTATAAAAGCACCAAAAGAAAGTACCACCGCCGAGACTCGAGAACCAGGAGTAGTCGTCCAATGCGCATCCGAGTCACTGATGTGCCACAACCGAATTGTGAAGTCATTAATAGTGATATATGCCACTGTCAGAGCGCAGAGAAATATGAAGATAACTTTTTCGATCGAAGTATGTTCTGACAACCTTGCAAGGTATTTGTTATGTTCCATATTAGTATTCTCGGAAGGTCTTTGATGACATCTGGATGGTTTGCGCCAAGGTTGCAAATTGTTATTGTTCGCTGCGACATCAAAAAATTACTACCTCTACAGTATAGCTAGTATATACATCATCAATATCTGCTGCTAGGTATTCGACATGTGACAAAGTTCGGCGGGCGAGGTGAGTCAGTCGGGTGTAGCGGAATTCAAGTCTTTCGCAGCCAATATGGGACGACCGTGTTCCTTATCCATGGGACGACCCAGTTCCTTCTTTACGGTCGAGGCTTTCTTTCTCAGCCAAAGAGAGCGACAGAGCATGGTCTGTAGCGTGGTCAAGTCTCCCTCTGTGAATCGGACATCTAACTTATACTCCTCAGGCACCAGTGTACCTTTGCCGGAACTGCCATCCAGCGGGTCAAACCTCGTGTCTCCCGTCCACCCTTCCCTCTCCATCATCTGGCTGAACAGCTGCCTCAACAATGCGTAAATCGGCTTTTCTTCGAACTTCAAACCACGGCAGTGATCGAAGTACGTCGTGAATTCCGCAGGTGAACGCGCGAGCAGGTCGCGAAATGCCGATCCAGCTTTCATCTCCCCCATTCGACGTAATTTGGCGTCTTTGCTTGGTGCGTAGATGCCTTGCCAAGGCAGACGGCCATGCAAGAGATATAGTAGGACATTGCCCAATGCTTCAAGATCGTCTCGCCGTCCTTGTTCTGCTCCTCGCTCGTTAGCCCTGAGTAGGAATTGGAACGATGGTCACGAACCTCGTCCGTAATGCACATTGTAGCTCGAATACCGCATGGTCCCCAATGCAATGCGGCCTTCGCGGTACGGCATATGCGCTCCTGTGGATGGGTCGACATAAAGCTTCGCCAAACCAAAGTCGAATAAATAGACGATGTGGGACTTTTCCCCAATGCCCATTGCGAAATTTTCAGGCTTTATGTCCCGCAGGACAACTCCTCGTGAATGGGCGAATTCAATTCTGTTAAATTGAGAAAGATAAATATCAAATTGGCGCGGTGTTCGACACACTTACCATTTGGACTCCAAGCATAACTACGGTCTTCCAAGGAAGCTCACCCCTGGACAATCTTCGGAGCTGTTCGAGATTAGCACCTAGTTGCTCGAGAATCAAGACATGCGATCCTCGATCCAGACCGCTCCATTTACATGATGGTATGCCTGGGTGACCACGCAGGAGGCTATACACCATAGCTTCGTAACGCACTACGCATGGCATGTCTGGTGCGTCCTCTGATGCAGTCCCTGATTTGATTGCAACTCCCGAGCCGGTGAGAACATGGAAAGCACTCGACACGCGTCCTGTCAGGTCATGGCGCATCAGTGAGTGAGTGCAAGATAGAACAACCCGCACGTAAACATACCAGAGCTTCCCATCCCAAGCAAGTGCGTCGTCTGATACATGCCACGGATGCGAAATGTCCTTATGAAAGTCTCTAGAGGTAAAGGAGAATGGATATACGGTGTATTCTGTAATTGTCTTAGTAGAGCTTGTAATCCGTCAACCGCCAGGGTGGGATCACTTGTTCTGAGGTTGCGTCTCGATCCCAGCCCTTCATGACGCTGCACCAATACCGTTGGAAAACCCGCCATGCGTGCCGGTTCCATCACTCGGTAAGGATTGGATGTCACTACAAGAACCTGGTTTTTCTCGGCGATACCCCATGCTACGCAACAGCGCTCCAAGAGGCCAGAAAACATGGAGTGGTTTTGGCTAAAGAGTTCCGAAAGGGGCGCAGGCTCATCGTCAACATTGAGACCAGATGGAAGTTGGGGAAGTGAAAATGACTTCGCGTCTGGGATCGGAAGACCGAGCAGCGCATAACCCTGATCCAGGAGCGTCCCCACAGCTGCTTCTGCATCGGCATATAAACCAGGTTGCAGTATAGTCTCGACAGCTTCGCGAAATGCTACTTCGTTGAGCGGCAGTTCCAGAAAAATGCAGACATCCTCCAAAGCATGCCGCACGATGTCGATATAGGGTGTGTCAGCATGGTCTTTGTGTCTCATAAGTTCGCATTCGAGATACAATTCAGACAGTCGGCGTCTGTCGGAATGCAATGGCGATAGCAAACGCATAGCGTCGGTTATAGCACCGTCACGATCCTGATTGGGGATGAGCAACTGGAACGCCGTGTGAGGATTCGACTATTTAAACTCACAAGAATGGTACCAAAGAGGTCAAGAACGATAACTCTAGTCGACGAAGTGGGTACAGGAGGCATGTATCGTGGGACGACGTCGGGCGCGACATAGGGCTCATCATCCCAGTCCAGAGGACCTTCCGTCTGAATTATTATGGGGGGGTCTCCGTCAAAGGGAGTCTTTATCGACCAGAGTGCTAGAGCAGGTTCCTTGATATTTCCGTCGAAGGTCGGTACATTCCCACCAAACGAGGAATCCGGCAGAAGGAGGCTGCTTCGTCGAGCCTCGTGCGTACGCTCAAACTACGAAAGCAAATTTTGTGTTAGAAGTTGCGAGAAATATATTAGTGACCTACGTTTCTCAACTTCAAAGCCCAGTTCACAGCAACAGTCACACCATCCCATGAGTAATCTGATGCAAGTCTGGAATGTGTGAGGGTAACGAAGTGCGATAAGCAGAGGCAACTCACTGGTTGTACAGAAGTAAATCTTGATAAATGGATGGCGGTTGGACAGAAGACAGGTCAAAACTCTGAGGTTCCAGGTATTCGAAAACGTAACCGTATGTTTTGAGCATACCTTCCGTCTCCTACTCGATACTCCACGTATCCCAGCCGTCCCCCACGGGGCCACTTCCACCGGATGAGCGCTCATCGTTCGTGTATTTTTCTTGGAGAATTCTGTCATAGTCATGCAAGACCGAATGACAGAAGGTGAGGTAACTAAATTTTCCAAGTTGGTGCGGAAGGCGAGGAACAGTTCGGGCTCGCGAGCGCGCGGATTCCACATACTCGAGAAACCTCGGGAATGTATGGACATAGAGAGTACCCCCTTCTGGATGCAAGGGGGGTTCAACGTGCAACATCTTCCTTCCTTCGTCCAGTGAAGATCCTAGGGCGAAGTAGCATCCCTCATTCACTCCGCTTGGCTTCTGAGGTGAGATGGCAAGTAGAAAATCTCCTTCCTGCGAATGACCATGGAGTCCGATGTCGGTTTGCGAGATACGCAGCGCTAGAAAAGGGCGAGTTGCCAGGGAAATGGCTTGCTGTCTCCCATAGTAGGATGTCCAATTAGCTGAGCGCTGGGGCATAAGTTTTGCGACGACGAGAGAGTGAGGCATTTGACGAAATTTACAGCTGGGTTGCACAAATCGTTGAAGTGACAGTTTCAATTGAAGAGTTGATCTTATGTAATATAAGTTGTGTTTGGAATACCAAACGATGACATCGTTGACGAGCACAAGTTACTTTGCCTCGGTTTGACCTGGTCTGACACGAATTAATGTCATTCAGGAGAGGGGTTTATAAGGTTTATGCCAAAAAGGAAGGTCGGCATCAAGTCGGCGTTATCCATTCTACCACCAAAAAAGGAGAGAAGACTGGTAGACGAGCACGAGATTGGAGTCATTGGACATACACCACCCTAGAGACGCTGAAGGTGAATACCGATCCACATTTCCTTGCTGCAAATCCGATTGATAATCGTATGGCGATGTATATACAGCGTCCATTAAGAAAGCACCTAAATATTAGTCGACCACCTCACTCCTGATCACTGCTTGAGCTTGAACTCTCATGCTTCCGTTTGTTGTTCTTGGCAATCCTCTTGGCGCGTGCGAAGATGCCGACCTCCTTATCTCGAATAAAGTTCACGATAACCATCGGCCAGCTGGGATGTGATGGAAGAATGTCATAGAACTCTGGTGCCAGCGCTCGCAATGCTGGAAGACGCGTCCACGGTACGGAAGGGAAGTCATGATGCTCGTTGTGGTAGCCAACCTACGCGACATGATCAACGTAAGCGAAAAACGTTGCAAAACGACGTACGTTGTAAGCCAGGATGTTCAGGGGACCATAATAACTATAGGTCTCCTGGTTGAGACCATCCCATACATAATGCTCGGCAATGAAGTGACCTGCGCATGGATGCAGACTTCCAGCAAAGAAGCTCGAGAAGAGCAGGTATAGCAGAGGGCGTATGCCGAAGGTGCGCACCAGGACATAATCGAAGAGAAGCTGCACAATCACATTGTACAAGTGCCATCGGGTAGGCGTTTGCATTCTGACAAAGCCAGGTCTCAGGGCGTAAAAGAATATCTGGAACGTCCTAATATATGGTGAGTTAAGCTACATGCTAGACGCGACGCTGGACTCACGCAAAAAATGTCTTTCCAAGAACGTTATTGAGACAAAGCAGTTCAAAATTTGTGGGCAGGTCAGTGTCTATCCCATCCTCTCCAAGATGTTTGTGATGCTCTATATGGTATTTCTGGGCGCGTCCGCAGTCCCTGTCAGCGCACGTTTGCTCGCACGCACGTGTTACACACCTTGAACGCGGCGAAATAGGGTACACCGATGGGTAAGTTCGCGAAAACAGCCAGGGCTTTGTTTGCATTTATGCCCTTGAATGCTAGGTTATGCGTGATCTCGTGAATGGCGAGGAAAAGATTCTGGTTGGTGGTGCCGCCTACGGCATACGCGAGGAACAAGAAGCGGAAAGAGAGCGGATGGGAGTGTCGAAGATACATGGCAAGGTAGAGCTGCAGTGACACGACAGCCAGTACGACGTATTTTGTGAGAGGTTCGTAGCCCATGAGCTTCGTAACTTCAGGGTGCGCTTTCATGATCGCCATACGTCGCGAGCGGTGAGGTTCCTCTGTCATTATCCACAGAAATTCTTTGGGGTCTTGGGGTGGACCTGGGTAGGACACACCGTCATCCTGTTCAGAAGGAGAAACAACGGTCGTCCGACGTGGAGAACGTTTCCCTTCCGTGAAAGACTCAGCACCGCCGAAGTAGCTGAAGTCTAGCGAAAAATTAGCTGGTCCAAAGCGATTTAAAAACCTAAATTACCGATTTCTGACCCTGTTGCTTTGCAAACTGATTGTGCTACCATGGAGCCTGTCAAGGCTTCGTCGTCTACTGCGAACGAACGTGGTCAGTGCTCTAGCGAATACTTAATAGTGAAACGAAATTTCTTCGACCACAAATTTGGAATTTGATTAAAGCTAGCTCGGCATCCGCCGGTTGTGATCGGTAGCAATTGCAAGAAGACGAAGTTTAGAGGCGCGCTCCTTATTCTTGGCCAATAGCCCGGCTCATCTGATATCTAGCCTATAGACGTGCTAGGACGTGACTTTCACCAATATCGGCCCTTCTTTATCAAGGACTACCTTATGCATGTCGACCACGAACGCAAAAAGTGCTGTGTGAGACAATCAAGAAGGAACGACTGTCTTCCTGTCGGACTGGAGGATACTAGTGTGAGATTGTCCCACACAACACTTTTTGCGTGTTACCCATTTAAAGACGGCGAGGGGTAGCTTTAAAGCCGCGCTCACTATTCTTGGCCAACGGGTTATGGCCTGATATTAAATATCCAACCACACTCGCTGACTTGGCACCACAACAAGAATGTACTGCTGACACCCAACATATATTTACGAACGTGGAACGAACTTTACAGACAAGTGCCACACTGCGTGAGCATATTTCCTTGAATGCGACCAAGATTTATTTATGTGCTCGGTGGTTTGTAAGTACACGCTCACGCCGGCGACGAACGAGCAAGTATATGCAACTCCTTCGACTTCAAAATTTGGAGAAAATTTTGTCTAATCATTCTTCTTACTGGTTTGTTGTACGCCCCGAAGCATTCATTTTGTTCTAATGACACTTGAAAACTAGCTCCACGTCGGACCGTCTGCGCCCGCACATTTCTCGCTATTTGCCCTTGTCATCCCAATTCGAATGTGGTCGATGGCACTGCAGCACTGGATCCACTTGGGCTCAATGAATTAGCTTGATCAACGAGCCAAAGTCCTGCTAGAGGTACTGAATGCGTAACCTTGAAGCGGCTAGGACTGCACAGGCGCCACTTGAGTGGTCGAGTACTTCTCTGAGGTCCTGAAAACAGCCATCTTCCAGCGATGGCATCAGGAGCAAACAGACTTCCACCAGCCGGTACGCCCTTGATAGCGCTACTGAGATTGAGTGCACGAACTTCAGCGTCGGGGAGAGATCTCTACTCATAGTTCGCCAAAAGGAGTCTTGTACGACCTGTATCTACGTCACAAGTTACATAAATAAGTACCACGACAAAATCTGGAATAAATTATCTTGCTCTCTGCACACTACCTGACCATCGCAGAACAATCATATCGGGCATCCCCTGCTACACACTACTGCTAGTTGACACATGGACGCGCTCCTGAAAAGCAATTGAAGTCATAGCGGATGCTGTATCAGAGTTGGCTACAAGCTTAGCGTGGTATTCTCGAACACCGATGATCAGGCGTGGTCCCAGCACAAGCAACTGCACGAAGTGGAATATCTGAGAGAGACCAAGATAAATCTGAGTGTCCAGGGAATATAGGTCCTATAGAAATGACGAATCATGTTGCATGTAGAGGTCACAGATCAGCATACCGCTGAGAGCGTCGGAGTGAGTAAACCGATCCGGAGGCAAGAGAAAGCTAAAAAAAAAATAGCACGTGCAAAACTTCAGCGGAACAAAGGAACCACATTCACATCATGAGCTCACCTTGCAAAGTAATTCATGGGAATTTTCATCAATACCGTGAAACAGTCCCCAATAGTACCTCTTGTTGAGTGTCGTCGCAGTTCACGGAAGTAATCCAGACCGGGACACAGTGCAACTTGAAAGACCTCCCATACAGTGGCAAGTATCCAAGTCATGGACATCAAAAGTAGGATATCTCCCGTATAGCCATCCTGGCACGGATATGTGCCGGAGAGAATCAATTCCTCTGGTACTTGTCAATTAGCCTGATGCACTTAAACATTTCATACATAATTAAAACTTACCCCCTGAAATCTGCATCATCTGTATTGCGAGCGTTACTGCGTTGGCGATTCCGATGGCCAGAAAGATGACCACACGAAATATCAGCACCTTTCTGGATCGCTGATACATGGCATGTAACCGAGTGATCATGATGACTTGCATGATATTTCAGTGAGTCAATATCACGGAGGTGTATAGCTCACCGCTAAGTATTACATCTACAACCTCAGCCGTCCAATTAACTGCGTCGAATATAACAAGGTCTAACAAATCCAGCAACATCATTGGTTATCAGCTTCGGATCACAGGCTCGAAACAAATTAACAACTGTGGGAGTCGTTATATTGAACCACCGAGTTATTCAAGAATTTCACTCACCCTTATATGCTAGTTCAGTTGTTGGATGGAACGGAAGGCATCGGCGTGGAATACTCACTGCATCTGTCATCGAAATTGTTGGAAGACTGACTGTATGCCGCCCAAGTGTATGAGAGGAGACACACCCAACATGGCAATTCTGATCGTCAGAGATGGCTGATGAGCGCAACATCAATAGCTTAGACGTCTAAACATACACAGCATATCCTATTCCAACATATCGTACCTAGGATATGTTCACGCCAGT
The DNA here is from genome assembly GCF_016647625.1 of Suillus subalutaceus. Taxonomy (NCBI): domain Eukaryota; kingdom Fungi; phylum Basidiomycota; class Agaricomycetes; order Boletales; family Suillaceae; genus Suillus; species Suillus subalutaceus. Next base: position 112,236 of record NW_024540398.1, read on the forward strand.
ACAACTTGCTAGCCACACTTAAAAATACAAGCTACATACAATGAGATACAGAATGGTCATCTGAGACCAGCGTTGCCTCTGCCGCAAGTTAGTTATTATATTATCACATCGTCCTTTTGATGTGGGAGTCCGCTCACCCAGATCAGTTCAACCTATAACACAATTCTAGCGAGTTGGTGTAATGGTGTCAACCTACCTCTTGTCCGAACGTAAGTCCTAGAAATACCATAATATCAGTGGTCTTTTCATACTCGATCTTGCTCACCCCAATCGTACATTACCTCAGCACAGAAGGCAACTGCAAAACAATCGAATCATCACGGTCATCATACAGCTGACATTTTACGAACCTACAAAATAGCTGCTAATAAGATTTGCATTGATGAGCGGGGAAACTTGGTGGACGTATGACAATCGCATTCGTGCTTGATATACCACCATCCAGCGCCTACATCGCCAAAGCGAGATTTGAGGGATGATATCTGATCAAAGTAAGTGTTTCAGCTGTGCATCCAGGGATACCAATGGGATCAAGGTAAAAGATTAGGACAAATGCGGCCAAAAGTACATGCATGCGTCGTATCCAATTCCCTGTCATAAAACACGATCGACGTGTGTAGCCACGAGAGCAGTCGTACAAAGAGAAGAGGAAGGGGTTGTTGTACAAAGAAAAAACGATCAAGTGATGTGGACAAGAATGGAGGCAGTAGGAACAAAGCGACGATGAAGGGGCAGTGATGGTACACGCTTGAATGCGGAGTTGATGAATGTGTGATGACTCTAGCTAGGTTGGTGGTTCAGAACGTTCATAAATAAGCAACGACAGGACGGGATGGATGCACTGGTGAATAGATAGATCAAGGTCGCCGACGAGCTTGAGGAGCGAATAGCTGGTTGAGAGAGGGAGAATTTCTTCCATGCATAGAAAACCCGTCCCAAGGAGACGCAGGGACATCGGCGATATTGATGGGATCAAGAACCGAAAAATAGCGAGTGACCATGACCGCTTAAGCGCTTACATACATTGATACAAGTTGAAGCCAAGATGTTGGGCAGAGTCTGGGGTCTTTTCGTTGACGTGAGGGTATCCGGACTTTGTTCGCTCAGGGTTTGAAGTCGTTCGAAGGAACCGAGAAACGTCCAAATGATAACAGGGTACCAGACACCGCGAGCCGTTATCTAGGAGCATATCTCGTAAGTGTATCCCCAGTATTCAATTTGCTTGAAATCAGGGAGTGACGATAGAAAGCCAGGCCCGCCCTCGAATAGGGCTATGTCCGACACTGTCCGACTGTCCGACATAGGGTCTTCGACTCCAAAGGAAAAACCCGGAATCCATGACGTCCGACTCCCTCCTCAGTGAACGTAAGCTTCTGGAGATCTATCTTATGCTGTTCATACTTGGCCAGACGTGTGCAACGCCGTCGTGTACCATCATTGCGCTTTGCAACCCTTCTCATGCTGGAGCGTGAGACATAGGATGTGGTGGTATTTGGATGTATTTGGTGGGTGGCGTCGTGCCGGCCACTGTCACGCTGTGGATCCTGTGATCCTATCAATGAGTCATCGGACGCTAAGCTTCGTCGGGCAGCAACACTGTATGTTTCCCTAGTATTCATTCTTAGGTCTTGTGGTATTCCAATTGGAGATGGAGTGTAGTCATTGGCAGGGTCAACGACTCACTGCATGAATTCCCCGCCTCCCCTGCAGGTTTTTTTGCTGCACTCACGCGAACTATGCTGTCCACGAGCCTGCCTTTTGACAGACATGAACTTTGTTGCTACAAGGTATGGTACGATTTATATTCAACTAGCCAACAAGGCCAATCTTACCAATTTGTGTCAATGGTATAGGTTCGAACGGATCTGAACATATTGTCTCGCCGTCCGAAGTACAATCCTCGCGCCCATCTCGGTGGAGTTTCAAAATTTCGTAGACATTTCGCTGACTGCGCCCAGAGAGTTGAGCTATTTCAGCACCCACTGTGGTGGGTATAAATATATATACAAACACGTTGTGTCCAAATCAAGGACTGAATGTTTCTATGCAATGCACTGTAACGGACGACAAAGTGAGGCACCTGGGACACGCGGCAAGTACTATATATTTCTTTCATTTCAGCGTAGCTGGCTGTGTCGACCATCAACATTCTTATTTCCTCTTAATTGCAGGACTTATACTTTGAAAGCCGTGGTGACTAACTCGGACTTTCTGGAGCTGAAAATGCCTCAAAGTCCTTCCCTCGGAACATCTTACAAAGACTGGAACATAATCACTTGACACGTAATGTATGTATGGAAAGGTGACTGTATGGACTTGGATAGTTATCCCTTCCTATTATTAAATCGGCTTCATCTCCCACTAACCGGGCATCCGGAATTCCGTGGTAAGACAGCAGTTCTAGATGCTTTCAATCTACAATGTAAATCTCGATAACTCATCCAGGTCTTTTGGATTCGGGGGTCTTCCTCGGTCAGCGGCTATCTGAAACGGAGACAACGATGGGCTTCTATTAGTCATGTCACCCTATCGGCCATATTGTCCGACATACTATAGTTGGTGGAGTCTTTCCATCCAACATGTTCTTATCATCGGCACTGGCAAAAAAATGTTCTCTTTCCGGCGCTCGCGTTATCCATGAACCATCTATAAAATGATACACTGTCATATAATCTTCAACACGTGCATCCGACATTTTACATCCATGGCAGAAAGCCAGAGTACGAACTTGTCACCTATAGAGGTCCGGAATGTGGAATTTCATACTGATACCCAGACGCGCTCCCCCAGTTCAATATCGTCAAATGAACCCATTAAGCTCGACATGGAGCATGCAGTGGTTGAGAATGATCCTCGAATTTGGTCAAACACGAAGAAGGTGAGTCTTTCTATCTTAATGTGTAAGTAGAAATTGATTGAACACAATTACAGACCGCTATATTGTTCATTATATCTGGAGCCTCGATGTTTGCGGGTTTGGCGGGGAACATACAAAACCGTAGGTTGCGTCCGTGAACCCATTGTATCCAATATCGGTTGAACAGCCAGGGAACAGCTGCCAATGCTCAAATCCAACAACAGCTACACGCAAGCAGCGGAGATATCAGCCTGAGTTTGTCTCTGTTCATTCTCGTCCAAGGCATGTTCCCTGTCATTTGGAGTGCGATTAGCGAGATAAAGGGCCGCAAGGTTTGTACTTATGGCTACCTTCAGAGCGTCGTTTGTTCATATGACCGAGCACAGCTCGTGTACCTTCTATCCATTGCACTTTTTATAATTGGATCTGCAATCGTGGCGGTGTCAAGAACTATTGGTTTGGTGATTGGCATGCGAATCGTGCAAGCCGCAGGGTAGGACAGTTCTTCAATCCCTCGTGTCCATGCTCACTTGGAGTAGGTCAAGCGCAGTTTTTGCTATCGGAGCTGCCACTCTGGCCGATATATACGAGTCTCATCAACGAGGTACAATGATGGGTGTCTACTATTCTGCACCTCTCCTCGGTCCCTCGTTAGGACCAATCTTTGGTGGTGCACTCACACAGGGCTTCAGCTGGCGGGCGGTTTTCTGGTTCTTAGTCATCTGGGGAGGGATAATCTTTTTGGCGTTCCTTTTCTTGTTCAAGGATACCTTCAGGAAGGAGAGGAGTGTGACTTACCAGAACGTATTGAATTCCAGACTCCGAGAGCAGCAGTCGTCGGAAGCAAAGGACGAGTCGCGACATATTTCGAAGTTAGAAGTGGGTGGAGAAAACCAGACGACTTCGAAAGATATCGAAGCACAGCGGACGGTTATACCAGTACCAGCCATCAAAGACATAAAACTGTCCATGGCTGATGTCAACCCTTTCCCTGCATACTTCTCGATCGTCAGCCGCAAGAATAATCTTGCTGTCTTGATAGCATCAGGTGCGTGCCCTCATTTCTTGCCGAAACCTATTTTTATGCCCTCTTGTGCCAGGCTTAACCTTTGCGTTTGGCTTTAGTATTCCATATACATGTGCAAGAACATTGTCGATGTATTATGATTATGATGCATTGAAGACCGGTCTTGTTCTGCTTTCCTATGGCGTTGGTGGGTGAATTACAAACAAATTGGGAATATGTCTGACGCATGTACTTATCCCAGGATGTGTGGCCGGCAGCATATTGGGTGGTCGTTGGTCCGATCGGACACTTGCTCGGCTGAAGGCCGCAAACGGAGGGGTCAGCTTTCCAGAGGTGAACATTGAACCACCAACTCTAGCTCAGCATGTGGCTGATGCAAATTCATGCAGATGCGCCTCGAGAGCACGAAAATCGCCATGTTGTGGTTACCCCCATCTGTGATTGGATACGCCTGGGTGTGCCAAGAACGAGTCAATATTGCCGCCGTGTGTGTGATGCTGTTTCTCGCAGGATTTCTATCCATGTACGTTCATTCCGTTTTATATTGTATTTTGCTCTCATCTACGATAGATGGATCTACACAAGCACACTAGCATACATTGTCGACGCAAACACTGGTCGCTCATCAATGGCAGTCGCAGCAAATAGTTCTTTCCGTGGTCTGTTTGCTTTTGTCGCCGCTGAGATTGCGGTTCCTTTACAAGTGAGTCAAGGTCATAGCAGCTCGCAGAAGTCCAGATCTGAGGTTAGTGTAGGACACGATTGGCGACGGTGGTCTGTATACTCTCTGGGCATGTCTGATGGTCGTTATTGAGGGCATAATTCTGCTGGTATTGTACAAAGGCAGGGACTGGAGAGAAGCCAGTGTTGAGCGGGAGAAGCAGAAACTGGATGCCCAGTAAGGAGTGGACGATCATAGGTCCGATCAACGCTGATTGAATTTTGAGGGGCAATAAATAACGTAGCCATAGAAAGGCCAGAATATGGCCGTCGTAAATATCAGTAGGTACCAGTATATAGAGAGAAAAGGTGTATTCAAGTTGCCGCCGAGCATTAATTAATCCACAGTAACTGGAGATACTGTTCCATGGCCAGCTCGGGGTTTCAATGCGTTCGGAAGGTTGTCATTCCTCCCTCTAAATGTGCAAAATACCTTACACGCCTGGAGACTTGGTCCGAGGATAGGCTCGTCACCCGTGCGGACTGTGAATCTGTTATTGGCTGTCTCCAACATTGTTGTCTTGTCCTTCGTGAAGGTCGTGCCTTCTTATCCTCTTTCTATCGCCTTCTAGCTTCATTCAAGTCATCATCTTCACCTCAACTCAAACACCGCATTCCATCCAGAGTTTTATCGGATGTCGTCTGGTGGCGTTCCCAGCTCAGCGCAGCCGAATGTGCTCGGGTTCTCCATCCCGTGCCACCTCCCCTTCCTTTACAGGTCTTTGTGAATGCTTCGACTTCCTTTGGCATTGGCTTCTTAGTCGATGGCTGCTGGCTCGGTTGGCGCTTGCTCCCAGGGTGGAAGTCAGATGGACGCGACATCGGGTGGGCAGAAATGGTGGCCGTTGACCTTGGTCTTCGCGCTCTTATTCATTCCGGCCTTCGCGATGCCCATATCCGCTTCTGCTCCGACAATCAGGGAGTTGTAGGTGCCATCAGAGCCGGTCGCTCTCGTAGCCCTGCGCAGAATGATATTCTACGCAGTCTGTCGGCATTCACTCGTGACCATGGTGTATGGTTTTCTGTCGAGTGGATAAAATCGGCAGATAACTTATCAGACGGTATCTCGAGGGGTGTCTTTCCTCACCCCAAATCGCGTTTTAGGCACCATCCGCCCGCTCCTGCTTATCTTAGGCCCTTTGTAAAGCTCGTTTAGGGTGCTTTGCATGTCGTGTTATGGCCCTCCTTCAGCGCTGTTATTTTCATGTTTCTTGCAGCTCAATTCTTGTAACACTTCGTATTTCTCATCGCTCTCGTATCTATCATGGCACTCGTATTTCGCCCTGTACTCATGTCTTGTCGCATCGCTCGGCCTTTGGGTCCTTGTATTTGAATGAAAATTGTAACATGCAATATTTCAATTCTCTCTTTCAGGGCCTCCCGTTCACTCAGCCGCACCAGAGCCCGAAGAGATGTTGAACATGCTGGACCGTCATATTTAAAGAAAGTCTGACTGAGAAGGTTATTTCCGAAGCTCACCAGCCTATCATGATGGACCCGCGATCTTACTACAACTGACGACCAGAATTCAACATAGATAGGAGGGTAGAATCAGTTCTGTCATTCGGAAAGCTGAGGAGCTACTAGTACCAAGCAGGAGAAACCTGTACTCGGAAGATAGGGGAGAAATGACATCATACCTCAATAAATGCCGAGAAAAGTAACTGATGTCTGATCTCGAACCCGTCTTCCCAAACCCACATGCTACCTCTTAGTAGTCACTGTTCACTATTATTATGATTCCGCCTCAGCATTGACATAAAACAGGAGCACATGCAAAACGCACACATCAAAACGATATGGCTCGGTCTGTCACTTTCAATTCAGCTTTCAAGTCATCCTCGCATTGGAAGAGCCAACGACCAAAGGAGTGTTCGTCAACGCGGCTTCAGCGAGGATAGGAGGTTACATCATTTTCCTGACTGTCAGACTCACTCTGTCCTTAGCTTTTGTGCATTCTTCTGGCCTCTGGCCCCATTAACATTTTTCGTTTGATGGTGAATCCCAACAGTTGCAGTCTATCGAGGGTCTAGGTTGGCACATACACACCTCGGGGATATATCTTATGTTTTTGAGACGACCCTCGCGAGGAGAGAAGGTGAATTCCTTTTCATGGGCAAACTATCACATACAAGCGCAGAAGCAGCATCCTGCGGGGGTCATCCTGCTCTTTTCGATAGCATGCGACGATGTATTATGGCGTCTCGGGGGAAAAGACTGCGAGGAAGATGGAGTCATTGAGAGTCAATGGAGAGTCGAGACGAACCTACATTGGTGTGACAGCGTGACGGAGTAGGTGACGTCGTCATTATAAACTCAACCGCAATAAACAAGCGTGCGTAAATCAAACTTGACTCGGAACTTCGGAAGCTTCGAGGTCCTGGTCTTCGAGGTTCACTCCGACGCGATTCAAAGTTCAGGTATGGGATTTGTTGTAGGCACAAATTGATGGAATTGAACTAGTAGTGACAGGACTGGAGATTAGTTTTCGGGCGAAAGCGCGCAGCGCTTTCCGGCCCCGAGGAAAGAGACCTAGACTGAGAAAGGTTGAGCTTGCGATTCCCAAGTGTTAGGAGTCCGACGACGCATCGAGCGAAACTCGGATCCCCAACTTGTAGGAGAAGGGCGACGTACTCACTCGTAAGTGTCTTGGCCCTGGTTCTTTTAACGGACTGGGGGAATGGTATAACGAAGGAATTGGTCATGTAGAGTGGGAGTTGCTTGCATGTATGGTGCCATGATCTGCGCGTGTTTCCGCAGGTATGCGAGAAATGCGTCACTTGCCCACCGGCCCTTGATTTTTACCACGTCGAATGGGATGTTCCGCAGGAGATATTCCAAGGTTGAACCGATACGAATGCTGTGGCCTTGCACTGGTGCGTGGCCGGCAGCTTTGGTTGCAGCAGCTAACCTGCTCAAAAACTTGGTTTTTGTCAGTGGCCGGTGCGTGTTGTCCTTGTGGCGATACGCGAATAGTGCGAAGTTCTGTGGGGGTTTGTTGACTTGCAGATGGTTCAGGAAAGCTGCTTCTGGGTCGGATAGACCTGCCTGTCTGGCCCAATGAACGTCTTCGCCTCCCGTCGCAGTTTTCGTGCGCGGTAGGCTGAAATTCTTGGTTACGAGGTTCTGTCGATCCTGCAAGTCCTTGACACCACCGAGTGTGATGTGTAGCTTGGGGTCGAAAGCGTTCAGGCGAGGGACGGTGAATTCCCCGACTCTAGCGGTAGCGTAGAATATGGTTGTTAAACATGCAAATACCGATGCGTCTAATGGGTCGTTGAGGTTTAGCTTTCCCCGGATGGCAATGATTAGGTCGACGGTGTATGGTTCCCGTTTGTCGCGCTTTGCGGAAGCAGGCGTGAGTGACATTGCCGCCTTCAACATGGCGTCTATCGCCGCATCGTTCAGCGACCAGGTCGCGCCGTGTATAATGTGCCATGCTCGAACTCCGTTCACGTAGTTAGATACTGTTTTCCCTGAATAATGGCCAACCATGCATGCAATAAAGGCTTCTATTAGTATGTTGCTTGCTGGTGCCCTCTGATTTTCCGGGATGATTTTGCTGTCGCAAAAGACATGGAAAACCAGTAGACCTGAACCGTACGTTTCGCGCGTGCTTTCTGAGTAAGCGTGCACTAAGACGCCTCGGATCCGATTGATATCTTCAGTAGTTAGAGGAACGAACTTTCCTTGTGCATCTTTCGCGGACCGCGAGGGTCGTTGGTTCCCACAAGTAGAGTCTATCCTTTGCAGGACAGTGCGGGCGAAGATGGGAAGGTATCGGAGTCAAGTTAGTGCTATATGTAGGTCTCCGACGCTTGGAAGAGCTTCTCTCCTTCAAGCTCGAACTGACGGTTAACGTAGTTGCGTCGTTGGAGCTCTGATCTACTGTGGGTTTGGCCCACTGGGTGAATTGATTTCCTGGGGGCAGAACACCTCAGGCATTACTTTTCGGAACCAATAACGGTCTTTGAGACCCGGTTCCTATGTTGTGGGAAAGTAGTCTGTGAGACCCACCCTCCCGCCTTCTAATAATAACACACCCTCCTAGGATGTACCTGCGCCTCCAGAAACCCCTCGTGCACCTCCAGAAAACCCTCGTGCACCTCCAGAAAACCTCTCGTGCACCTCCAGAAAACCTCTCGTGCACCTCCAGAAAACCTCTCGTGCACCTCCAGTAATCTCTTATGCACTGAGCTTGGGAGCCTTGCTCCTCCCCGATTCACGCTGTAAGTTCTTCTCTTCTTTCCCTCACCATGTCTTCCTTGACGCCACGTCGCACTCGCAAAGCTCAACTCGCATCTTCTGGCCTAGGATCTCACTTTGTAAGCCCAAGGAAGGCTCGAGACAAACGGAAAACTCAAACATATGTTGAGCTTCCTGGCGCAGAGACTAAGCGCCGCCGACTTTTGGACGCAATGGAACGACTTTTGAAGCCGCAACACTGAGGAATCACACCCACAGTTGTTGGCACAAGCACCACCATCTGATACTGTGACTACGGAACACATGGATACTGACAATCTTGTTGTCAGCGAATTTCACTCTGATGAACAGCCATCTCTTGAGATCTCAGTATCGCCTGTCAAACGGCGGATTGTGCCCGACAAATCCACCAATTCACTCTACAAAAACTGGATTGCACTCATACCAACCCTTGTTGATCCAGTACTCCAGTACTTCAGACGAACGCAGGGCAAAGCACTGGAAAATATACATCCAGTCATATCTGCATGTGGGAAGCCTTCGTGTACACCGAAACGGACGACAATGATGTGTTTATTCTTCGACCGTGAGCCCATGTCTTGCAGTAATCAAAATTTTGCTGACATCTACATAGGGTTCACATCTATAGATGTACTAAGTTGTACCTGCTCCACTCTCCAGCAAGTCCTCGTTCACCATGGTCTATTTCCGACCTGCGCCTTCACAGCCTCGAATGGCTGTATCTGTTGACCTGCTCTCATTCTACCGCGCATTGTTTGAGCGCTCATGTGACGCGATTAACGCTCTCGCATCAGCGCTCAAAAATCACTACTCCCGGCGGGGTTACCAGATGACTGACGCCCAGGTAACAATCACTTACATAACTAGGTCACTACTGATTCATCCCAGGGCGAAGTTATACAGGACCCATTCCGACGAGGCCTCGGCTATGCCGTGCAATGGTACGACATCCTGCAAGTTGAAGTTGAGTGCCAAGTTGAGACGGTCGTTCAATAACACCGTGATCGTATAGCAGAGTTTCAAGCATCCTCTCGAGTCTCGAATTCACCTTTGCCCACTCAATGCGCACCCCTTCTAGTGCAACGGTGTCCTGCTTGCTTTGCAGGTATTCTTCATGGTAGATCTACAGATGAGGGAGGTGACATTCATGTCGCAATGGACGGTAATTTCCATCACCGTCATCGACGTGCTGCTGGAGACTGTCCAAAGTTCTATGACCCTACTTATTTTCTCCCGAAAACCTTTGTTGACACGATTGGGCGCCATATTGACACTCAACGTAAGCGACCAGTGAGGTCTCACGTTCCCCTTGTCCCTGATGAAGCCGTTGACCAATGCGAGAATGCTTACGAGGCTGCTGACGGCAAAAAACAGAAAGCGGCAATGGATAGCTTCGACGACACTGGAATCATGGCCCTTATCTGTCGTCACGACATCCCTTTATTTTTTGCCAACATAGACTCACCTGGAGAACAGCAAAAGTATTCGGTAGCCTTACTTCAGCACTTCTTTTCACTTCTCCCCCCCGAAGCTACTGTCGTAGCTCTTTATGATGTCGGCTGTGTTTTGGCACGAACACTCTCCAAGGTACGTTATGATCCTGGACTGAAACAATTGCTTACACCATTTACAGCATGAAATTCTTCCCAAAAGCATCACCTCACGCCTTCGATTTGCAACCACTGCCATGCACGCATATGGGCACGAGTGGGCTTGCCAGCTCGTATATAACCCACGAATATGTGTGGGTCTTGGCTTATCTGATGGTGAAGGGACCGAACGCCTCTGGTCTCGCTTAGTTCGATTGATAGGTGTTGAGCGCACTTCTAGTGTATGTACTCTATTATTTTCATTTAAAACTAATGAATTTAAAACACTGCTTAGCGCCAACGCCGTTTATGGTTGATTGATCGGCAAGCAGTGGCTATAGCTTCGGAGATGCGAACTGATCTAGGCGACTGGATCAAACGACGCCTCAGACGGGGCATCAAGGGGCAAGGTTCAGCAGCCCAAGACGCACTAGATCAATGTGAGGTCTCCATTGAAGAATTGCAAGCCGAGTGGTCGCAGCAAAGGCAATCTCAGTTATCTATCCGTGCTCGTAAGTTTTATACATTTTTAAATGACGTGGCTATTGCTCAATGATATCACAAGATGCACCCGCCCGCCTCAAGAAGGAGTTGGACACAGTCTTAGCTCTCCAGGCAGATCTGGACGCCTCAGACAAAGCATTGCAAACCACCAGGACGATGTTGGAGAAAGATATGGCTTCAGATGATACACTAGAGGCTCTCGAAAGTCTAGAGAGGGGACACGATCGCCTGATGAACAAGGTCGAGGCTCTTTACTCCTCATTGAACGTTCATGACAGATTTCCTGAGCTTCATGGCATCAATCTCGAATTTGTTCGCATCCTTCTCATGGCACGCGATCTCAAAATGAACGTTCGTAAACGTGTGATTGCGAGTTTCTTTGAGTGGGATAAATTAGATCGAGCAGTCGGTGGCGCTCAGCAAGCGTTAGGTAAGTTCATGCCGATTCATTTGTGAATGATTTATTAGATTCTTTTAGGCACCAAGCTGCATCAACAGACACGTAAAGCAATTTCCAAGCGTCAGCCCCGCACTAATGACCGCTATCAGGAAATTTAACTCCTACTGTGAGCGGCTTGATTCATTGTATGATACATCCTGGGGGATTCCACTGCCCGCACCCCTTCCCACCAAACTTGCAGAACTACGTTCTGACCCAGGACTGATGGAGGATGTGTGGATTACACCGTCTCATGGAGAGGTTCCGCGGTGGTTAGACGACACATCTACAAGAGATGGCATTCGTGCACTTCTCAAGCGTGATCGGTGTCGAGAGGAGCAGGTTCGGCTAGGTGTTGAGGCCGATAACCTGTGCCGCTTCTTCGGAAATGAGTTGGGGGCACTTGAACTTGCCCTTCGGTCGCCAAACAGTGAGCTAACCTTTCTTATTAACTTCCATATCTCATATACCCTTAGGTGAACCATTCGCAGTTCTATTGCAACAACGGCATGCCAATTTTATCTGCCTTCAAACACGATGGTCAAATTGCTTGGCTTCTTCGGTACGCTTTACTAATGAAGTCAGCAAGGCAGTAGCCATTGCGACCACCCTCTCGGGAGGCTCACCAAACATGGCACTTCATTGGATTAATGCCAGCATGCTGGTAGTGTCTGATTCTGAAGGTTGTGATGAACTCCCTATCGTCGATCCTGACCATTGCCCCCAAGTCGACTCTGAACAAGCAGCTCTGGCCGATGTCCTGGAGGGTGAGATGGGGGCAATTGAGTTAGATGACGATGACTCAACAAATTACGGGCGCGATGCTAATGCTGTGATTTGCTGGAACCTTCCTGAGGTACGGTTATTTTTATTGTTAGGAGTTGACGATGACGTGTCATAGAATCTCCTTGTGGATGACTTCTGCGTCCCATCGCAAGAGCCAGGTGTCCTCGACCCTGCTAAAATTTTCGCGCGAATACGACCTTCGCATGACGGAATCCCTCGTCTAGAGTTTGATCCAAAAGAAATCGGTATACTCAGTTCTCCTACTGCATGCCTCAATGATACATGCATTAACAACTGCGCCATTCTCCTGTGGTGCTCTCAACTGAACACCTCCGCTGCACGGTGTGCGATACTCTCCACTCACGATCTTCCCCACATTCGTTACAATGCCCCAGACGACAACATCTGGCGCCATACAATGTGGATTCGTTATTGGGAAAAAGACATATGGGTTCTTCCGATTCATCGTCCATCAGGGATTGGACACTGGGTGATGTGCGTCATCCAGTTGTCGACCAAAGAACTTTACCTGTTTGACAGCATGGGCGACAGGACCCCTTGGCAAAGTGACGTCAAAGTGAGATTAATTTTTTAAGAGTTCTTTTGTCTGACCTGACTGATTGACACATGATATTGAAAGGATATAATGAGACTGATTGCTCGGTTCCTTGCAGTTGCGCGTCAACACGGCCATCATGTTCATATTGATCTTGCAGGGTGGGTGGCTCGACCACTGAATGTGAGTTTCATGCTTTGCTTTCTTGACTAGTCTGACATCGTGTATTATTTAGACCAAACGTCTTCAGAATAACGACTTCGATTGTGGCGTGTGGGTATTGGCTGCAATATTCGCTGTTATACGTGGCAGCCGTGTTACAGGCCTACATGAGCAGGACATGGGCCATCTGCGACGCTATGTGCGGAGTATGGTGCTTGCATTACCAGCTCTCTCGAGTTACAGTAATACAAGGTCTACGTATAAGGATTCTTCCCAGTAATTAGCATATTGTCCTCCCTCTGATAATTCAATATCCTTCGTGCTACCCATTGGCGATAGCATTCGGCCATGACCTTGTGTCTTGTGCATGCCTGCAAGCTGCTAACACGAGCATTGAGCTCATCCCAACCTGTAAGTAACCACTGATGTGCTTCTCGGATCTCTTTCAGAAGCTCAGCGATTTCACCCATGTTATATATGGCTGCGTGACGAGCATGTGATTCCCTTTCTGCGCGCAAGTGCCGGCCATGCATCACGTCGCAGAGGTTTTGCGTGAAATGGTCTTCCTCTGGTGAATCAGGTGGAGCTGGAAGGTCGTAAGGAGGGGCTTTGTTCCACTGCAAGAGATCGGATTGATCAATCAAGTCAGATCCAGTGAGAGATTGGTGAAACAGATAGGAATCGGGAAGGGAGAGGGTTGAATATTGGATTAGGGAAGACGCCTGAAGAGCATGCAGATCCCCAGATCTGATACGAGGCCCACGTCGACCATGATGCTTGGCATAGGCACGAGCGTTTTGAGCTTGTCGAACGAGTTTACCTCTGTAAAACATATGATTAACAAGAATAAATGATTGCAAAATACTTACCGTTCTGACCGAGCATACAATGTCTTGTGTTGCCGTGCAGCTGCTGATTTCTCTTCAAATGTGAAGTACTTAGCTTTGCGACCCATACTAGAGACCGGGCAATGTGAATGGTCAAAAGTGTGTTAAGACCATAGTTGGTCTTAAGTTCATACTGCGATACTGTCCTCTACCCGTCAAAATGCAATACAGCCATGAAACATGATGTTCTTGCCTTGATTTTGTATTAGCATGATGGGGTGCCCACATGGCAGTCGATGATGCTACTGTTGAGACAGTTGGCTGGCAGTCAATCCCTCTACATTTGTGTTTTCAATTCAGTGCGATATGTATTTTCAATCTCATTGGCTCACCAATGTCATGTCCACCCCACAGGAGGCTCGGACAAGCCTCCCACTAGTAGCCTCCATGGAGCCTCCCACTACTAGTAGTAGCCTCCATGGAGCCTCATGGGGCTGAGCGCTGACTTCAGCTTACATAATAACCCTCCAGCCTGCTTTTCGGCGCTAGTACCCTTGAACTTCGAAGCTACTGTATTATTCCGAAAATTTCCATGGCTTCTTCTTATCGATTAACAGTCTCAACTATCGTACCTTGTCTGTATCCTGCTGCAGAATGACTGCAATCATATCTCAATCCTCACACTTTGTTGATGTTGGCACGCAAACAGACACGCACTTCTGTACCATCAGTCACCTCGTGAGTCCTTAGTCAGTTTAATATTCAGATGCTGCTGATTACTGATTGCTTCTAGCTTGAGCTTGTGGACAAGGCTGTGTCGACAGAGGAGGACCCAGGAGTTAGTAGTCTCCAAGTTGACGCTGGGTGGAAGAGCCTCGATGGCATTCCTTGTATCATGGGTGGCATAACGGCCCTTGTTGGTAAGGCATATTGCCTTCCATTTTTAATACCAATCCTGACTTTATTTCAGCATCTGTTGGTGGCACCTTGCGTGGGCGTACCTCGAACGACTTCCCTTGGAAAACTCTACCCAAGGAGCTAGCTCGGCTCGGATGTCGCCTCGTCAACTACCCTGATGATACTTTGATGCCCGGCGAGATTCGACCTACACTCATTCGGAGCAAAGGCATACATGATCTGACCCTTCCTCATCGGGTTAATCTTGTCAATGCACTCAAGATGGGCACCCTCACTATACAAGCCATGACAAATGATACTGCTCGCAAACGCCTTACAATGTCCTGGGACCCAGTCATTATCGCAGAGGCACCCTCATATCGATCAAACCACTCCCGCGCGCGACGTGTGTTTGCTAATGGTGACATTGACTTCAGGGGGCCTCGCCGTCTTTGCCTCTCCCCCTTCTACCACCTTCCACTCGTCCCTCTACACCTTCCAATCGTCCCTCTACACCTCCTAGTCGTCTTTCTACATCTGCTGCTCGTCCTCCAGCATGTGCTGCGCGTCCTCACACACCTGCTGTGCGTCCTCATGCACCTGCTGCTCGTCCCTCCTGCACCTGCTGCTCGTCCTGCTATACACCCTACTCGTCGTACTCAGGTTTTTGTAGAGATATCACGCCCACCACCCCGGCCAGCTTCTAGGGCAATACCATCATCCACTGCTCGCACCATATCACGCCCGCTACTCCGGTCAGCTTCCAGAGCAGTTTCTAATCACACCAAACCTTATCCCGCCCATCACTTCTGTCAAGCAGTCTGCATCAACTTCTGAATATGATGATGAGTTACATGTTAGTGAGAGCGAACATCGGCCTGCCAAGCGTAACAGATACGGTATGACTGAATCTTAATGATTTCAAATAACGTAGATGACATGTTTATACAAGCAATCTTTTTCGGAATTGTACTTTTTTTTCTGAACACGTGGATACTCGGGTCGTGATCGATCGTTGGCGGTATTCGCTTCTTTTGAGCCTCTTGAGCCTCCCTCACGATCTTCCGGTAAGCCTCCTGCTTTCACTCTTCATATACACGCAGAATTACACTTTGGTTGCCAGCTCACGCATTTCATTTCAACGTGAGTCATTTAGCATTATGTACAGTGTTATCCTCATTCCTTTCGTTCTGAACCCTCTATTAGCCTCTCGAGCATCCCGAGAGCCTCGCTCGCACCCCTCTTGGTTACCTTGCCAGATGGGCCTATTCAAATATCTTGTACGTTTGTTTAATTCCGTGCTAGCATACCATTCTAACTTGTTTAGTCTGCATCAGCTCAAATCAGCCTCATAAATATGAAGGCGCTGTAGGTTTTTTTCTGCCCCTTCTGATTTCCCATCTGATATACTCTTGCGCAAACCGCCCAATAGACGGTCTGCAAAAATTGGCATCTACTGCACATAGTACGAGTAAGTACGCGTGCTGTCATATATTTCTTCCAATATTGACCACACTGTAGACATGACGCAAAACATCCCCGATAACCCATCATCTCCTCACCCGAGTTACATGGGTCTTACTGATACCTTCGAGTACATGCAAGAGCAGTTTGGTGGTGGCCGTCGTAACCCATCACCACCCCGTGAGCTGACTCCTTCGCGACTCAGGAGTAAGCTCAAGGCTACAGAGCGGGATGCCGGCCTTGTCAAAGGTGCATCTACCCGCCGCCAGGCTTATCAACGCCTCGCTGTGGAAGGGCAAGATCCTGCACCTAACTTACCTCATGCGGTGCCGGCTGCTATCTCGACAAGCGAAACATCATCGTCAATGCTCCATGTGGGTAGTAGTCGCCATGCCTCACCCTTTCCTGCCCCACACGCTCCTGAACAGCTCCAGGATGTGTTTTTTGGTTCCATGAACCAGCCACACGCCTGGATGGATCCCAACTCTTCGGATACCTTTAGCATGATGGGGTCCGAATCTTATTTATCTGGAGGATCGCAAAATCACTTCGTCCCCCAGGATATGGACCGCCTAGCACCTCCGCCAAGTTACACTTTTCCTGCGAGTTCATCGGGTTTGACCTCTCGTGGATGCTCGCTAGATCCTCATGCTACAGGCCAAACCCATTCTGGATTGACTGAGGATCTTGCTGGCAAAGTCTCACCATTCGTCCTTCAGCCAGTTCCGTCATCAGTCTCATGATCACCTGCCTGCCCTCCCAACCACCAATGTCATTCCACCGACGCCTTTCAAGGATGGTGATAGCACCACCTCAACAAATACTATGTACTTTGCTGAGCGGTTCCAATTCCCAGATGGACTTAGGAGGCCATCCTTCTACCTCTCGTGCACGCTTTCCCGAGGAACACGAGCCAGTGACCCATGATGAAGGACTTACGG